>NC_050573.1:379442245-379597245 GCF_011100635.1 Trichosurus vulpecula
ATTCAGCCTTTGGATGTTAAATGTTACGAATTCTGGCACCGATAAATCAATAAAATATTTATTGAGTACTTGTTGTCCAATCAAATCCAATGTAAAAATATCTATTAATTGTCTTCTACATGCCAGGTAAGCACTGTGAGATCCAAAGACAAAATAAAAATCAGTCCATGACCTCAAGAAATTTACATTCCAATATAGGATTCATGGGATATGATCCCAGATCCTTTACAGCCACTATCTCACCCAGACTTATCAGTCACAATCCCCAAGTGACCCATATCTCCCAAGGCCTGCCAGTAACAACCAGGAGGCCTCAGCCACTCCATCCTTGGGAAAACCTCTTAGAATTCTTGGTCTAGAACCCAGTCACCACTCCATCCAGGCTTCACCAACTGCAACTCAGGGCTCTTTTTGTCCATATTAAAGCATTCTGTCACACACTACTCCTAAGAGTGGGACTCTTCTAGCTATGATGTGTAGAATACTATGATAGGTACTGTGGGCAATAAATAGAAAAGAGATTATAATTTCATCCCTGTCCTCAAAGAACTTATAGTCTAGTTGGCAGAAAAAATGCATACACATGAAAAGATAGCTAACAAGAGAAAGTGACTCATGAAGAGTATCTAATGAAGAATATAGACATATAATGCTATGGACATTTAGAAAAGGGAAAGAAGCAGTCTGGAGGGGAAGTGACTGGAGAGGAGAGGGGAAATCAGGGACGGCTTTGGGATTTGGGCAAGAATCAGGCAGATAGAAGGCATTTGCCATATTATCAAAGGCACAGAGGTGGAAATACTTCAGGTCAGCTAGGGAAAAGCAATAGATAAGCCTAACTGGAACAGAGAGTTTGTGTAAGAGATCACTGGAGATAAGGTCTGAAAGGCAGGTTGAGACCAGATTATAAAGGGCTAAGAAACTGATTTTTATTCTATAGGCAATAGGGAGCCACTGAAGATTTTTTTGATTAGTTTAACGACATGAGTGAACCGATGCTTTAGGAAAATTACTCTGGTAGCAGCAAGTCCAATAGAGAACTAACTTGGGGGTAAGGTAACAGGTTCAGTTTGACATATGCTGGTAGTATATTCTGCCAGAAATGTGATATAATCACAGATCTAGAGAGGTCATCAAACTCAATCCCCTCATTTTACAGATGAGAAAAAATGAGTCTGAGAAAGATATTGTGACTTCCTCAAGGTTACAGAGCTAGGAATTGTGGGAGGACAGATTTTAATGCAGTTCTGACTGACTCCATGCCTGGCACTGTAACCATCATATGGCCTGGCTGCCCACAGCTGGAGATGCAGGACGGGAGTATGGTTTGGGTATCATGTACTATTTTATAGTTACTCTTCATTTGTCTACTGGTCCCCTCCGGAACAGGTTATTATGGATTATGAGAGCTGAGGAGAGGGGTAGGGCCAGTTTGGGCCCATTTTTCAGGGAAATTTAGATAGAGGTCCAAGTTAGGTGTTTCCCATCCAAGATTCAATTTTTAAAAATTGGCTTCTTTTAGAGAATTAAACCATCTGGGGTTATTCTGGATTATTCAAAAGCTGAATTGAAATGCCCAGCTCCTAAAGGTCAGTAGTTAGCCCAACTGATGAGGTGTGATGGATTCAAGGGATTGGGGAAGAGAGAGGGAGAGAGATAGAGAAAGAGAAAGACAGAAAGAGGCAGAGAAAGAGGGATAAGGACAGAGAATGAGAGAGAGAGAGAGAGAGAGAGAGAGAGCAAAACAGAGACAGAGAGAAACAGATAGAAAGACAGAGACACAGTTACAGAGACAGAAGCAGAAATAGAGAAAGAGAATGACTGAGCCTATCAAACCATCTAGGAAACTTAGGAAATAGAGAGAAAGGCTTTTTATGTTATGTAGGAGTCTTCTGGGGAAGGAGGAAAGAGAACCCAGATATAAATGTCATTAGGACTCTCATATTGATAAAACAAAAACATATGTTCTAAAATAAATGAGCTGCTACTAAATAAAATACCTTTCCTGAAAATGTACATAAGAGAGAGCCAAAGTAAATTAAAAAACAGATTAAGACAACATCTGTATATTAACATCATCATAAAATGATGATAATGGGGGTAGCATGAAATAGTATTATAAAATAATAATCAGAAATATTACAGGATATGACTGAAAACTACACTACCCATTGATAGACGTTACTTGGTCTTTGATGTCTCAATGACACTTTTCTGATGACAATTTATTTGTTTGTTTTCTTCCTAGGATTTAGAAGGGACCTCAGTGATGATTGAGTCTAATTCCATTTTACAGATAGGGAAAGTGATGTCCAAATAGGGAAAGTGACTTGCCCGATGTCACACAGACAGTGCATTGCAGAGCTGGGATCTGAAACCAGGTCCTCTGACTCCAAAGCCAGTGCTCTTTCTACAGCAACATGATATGTACTCAATTCTTGATAAATATCCATAGGTTCCCTTAAATCCCCTACACGAGTAATGCAAAGGGCATTGAATTAATCCTTATAGTTATCACTGATAATTTTAATTCAGAAAGCAATGCTTCCAGATGCTTGCCATGTCTTCAAGATATTTCTTTCCAATAACCATTCATTGTAACACATTGAGCAGCTAGGTGGTGCTATAGTGCATAGAGTGCTGGACCTGGAGTCAGGAACATGCATCTTCCTGAGTTCAAATCCCTCCTCAGACACTTACTATCTAGGTGACGCTGGGCCAGCATTTAATCATGTTTGCCTCATCTATAAAATGAGCTGGAGAAGGAAAGGGCAAACCTTTCCAGTATCTTTGCCAAGAGAACCTTAAATGGGGCCATGGAAAGTCAGACATGACTGAACAACAGAGTGCCATAATGTAACTCATGGTATGGTAGTGTACAGGGTAGAGTGGAAGATTAAGAGGCTGGAGACAGAGAGCCAGGCTTATGCTTATTTCACAGGAGGAGAGCTGAGTAGACGATCAAAGGAAACCCTAGTGCCTCTGAACAATTTCAGATGTGTGAGATTTGCTCTTCGGAGAGCACAGTCCACTCTGCTTGTCCCCTGGAGCTTGTCTCAAGCTTGTCACCACAGAGTGAGACTCCTTTCGATTGCCTGAGTTCCCTGGATGTGGTGTCCACTGCTTCATTGCATGGTTCATCTCCACAGACAATGCCTCCATCTTAGGGAAGAGTGGCAAAATTAATTCTCAGAGGAAGAAATGATAGGGGAATATAGCCTATGTCAGCACTCTGGTTGTAGCCTGGGCAGGCCTGAGGAAGTGTAAGCTGAGAAGAGACACACCTGTTTATTATCTCCTGAGGAGCTTTGAGAGGCCTTTAGACCATCTTCTCCATGACTCTGTCACCATGCTTGACATTCCCACCAATAAACTTAACTTTTTGAAGGCTTCTTCTGTTAAAATGCAAATTTGTTACCTGACTGGGATATAATACTTCACTAAGAGTCATTAATATATATTAGCACGATTATTTTATTAGATGGTCTAAGAGCAGAGCAGGACCCTGAGAGAAGCAAAGTCATATATGGGGCGATGGGGTGGGGTTGGGGGTTGGGAAGGCGAGAGATGTCTAGGCAATGTTTTTTTTTTGGAGGGGGGCGGGGGAAGGCCCAACTAAGGAGTAGCAAGAGGACAGGAGGTCCTGGTGGGGGGAGGGGAAGTGCTGTGAAACAACAGCAGAGGTGAAAGAGGGCCTGAAGACCCTACTTCTGAGTGTGGCTGAGATCCATTCCTGCTTATAATTGTGGAAACAATTTCCCAAGACAACCTATATCTGAACTGAGTGGGATCCAAGGGATCTTTGCTTACGGAAAAACAAAATGGCTCCAAAGGAAAGATCATTTTCCCTGCATAGGAGAAGAACGAAGGTAGATGATGGGGACACATGGGGGAGGCATGCCCTAGCCGAGTGAGTGGATACTTCAGGAACACTCCGTTGCTCTTGTGTTCCCAATGCATTAAATGTTTTGCCCCAGTGACAGGACTGGAGAAGTACTGAGTGTGTAATTAAGCTCGCCCCGTGAAAAGAGTTTGATATTTCCCTTTGTACTTTGTGTTTGTCTCTGTTCTATTGGTGAAATTGTGTTTTTCTTGACCACGGAAGAAAGTTCAGTATCTTTAATCATGCCTGGGGCTGCTGAGTCAGCTCACTATGACAGTCATCATTTCTCAGCCTAGTGGCAATTTGGGTCTTCAGACCAGGAGCCTGAAAATTGCTGTAAAAGAATATGTCCTATTATCTTGGGGTGATTGAAGAGCAAAGAGACTCCAAAAGGTTACTTGAACAGAAACATTAGAAAACCACTAATTTTGTTCAACACCATTCTTAGCAGTATTTCGCAAAACTTCATTTTTAGCATAGTATATTCTATAACACTTTTAATCACCTGTCTCAGAATTTCAGAATCGTAAAAAAGAAAAAAAAGGAATTCTTTCCCTCCTACTGTGACTTGAGTCATTTCTTCTGTATTCCTGTTCAGGCTGTACTCCTGGCCCTCTTGGATTTTCACCATCATGCTCCCGGGCAGGGTACCTTCATTTCCCAAACTCTCTCACTTTTCATCTTCTTGTGTGTTGTATTCCCTCTCCACTCCCTCCCCACCCCCACCACCCTGTTACCCATTAAACCCAAACTCTGTTAAAGTCAGAGACTGTCTTTCTGCCTAGATTTGTATTCCCAGTGTCTGGCACACAGTAAGCACCTAACAAATACTTGGTTTTGGTTTTGGTTTTTAATCAGTATAAGTAAAAAGTATGGACTCTTATTTTTAAAAAAATCTCTTTTAGACATATTAAATTATATCTACTTCCTACCCACTCACTTATTCGTGTGCTTATTTGCTTTTTCATTCATTTATTCATTAAATTCAGGCAACATTTATCAAATGTGTACTGAATATGGAGCACTGTGCTAGAAGCTGGGGATGATACAAAGATAAACAAGACAAGGCCCTTGTACTCATATAGTTTAAAATACAGGATGAAGTTTATATCTCTTTGTGGTCACCTATTAGGCACACACATAACACAATGGATAGAGTGGTGGGCCTGGAGTCAGGAAGACCTGAGTTCAAATCTGATCTCAGACACTTACTAGCTGGGTGACCCTGGGCAAGTCACTTAACACTGTTTGCTCTCGTTTCTTCACCGATAAAATAAGCTGGAGAAAGAAATGGCAAACCCTTCCAGTGTCTCTGCCAAGAAAACCTCAAATGGGATCATGAAGAATCAGACACGACTGAAATGACTGAATAACAACTAGGCACACAGGAATGTGGGCTAACTCCCAGGGGGTACATGAGAATTTTAAGTCTGTCTAGCCATTCTTGAGAACAATATAGAACTATACTCAAAAGGCTATAAAACTATGTGTACCCTTTGACCCAGCAATATACCATTGCCAAGTCTGATCCCAAAGAGATCAAAGAAAAATGAAAAGGACCTATTGTGCAAAAATATTTATAGCAGCTCTTTTTGTGGTGTCAAGGAACTGGAAATTGAAGGGGTTTCCATAAATTGGGGAATGGCTGAACAAGGTGTGACATATGATTGTGATGGAATACTATTGTACTACAAGAAATAATGAGGTGACATAGTTTCAGAAAAATCAGAGAAGATCTAAATTAGTTGATACAAAGTGAAGTGAACAGAACTAGGAGAACATTGCGCACAGCAGCAGCAATATTATAGCAATAATCAACTGTGAACGATTCAGCAACTCTGATCAAGACAATGATCCAAGAAATTTCCAAAAGACTCATGATGAAAAATGCTCTCCACCTCCAGAGAGAGAACTGATGAACTGAATGCAAATTGAAATATAATTTTTTCACTTTATTTTTAAATTTTTTTCTTTTTAACAGTATTTTATTTTTTCCCCAATTGCATATCAAGAAAATTTTAAGCATTCATTTTTACAAGATTGTACATTCCAAATTTTTCTCCCTTCCTCCTTCCCCTCTCCTCTTCTGAAAATAGTAGGCAGTTTGATATAGTTTATACATGTGGTATCGAGTAAATTATATTTCCATAGTAGTCACAGTTGTGGATGGAAAAACAGATTAAAAGGGAAAAAATCCATGAGAAAGTATAAATGAAAGAAAATACGCTTCGATCTGCATTCAGATTCCATCAGTTCTTTCTCTGGATGTGGATAGCATTTTCCATCATGAGTCCTTTGCACTTGTCTTGGATATCATGTTGCTGAGAAAAGGTGAGTCATTCATAGTTGATCATCACACAATGTTGCTGATACTGTGTGCAATGTTTTCCTGGTTCTGCTCATTTCATTTTGCATCAGTTTGTAAATGTCTTTCCAGGTTTTTCTGAAATCTGCCTATTCATCATTTCTTATTCTATTACATTAATATACCACATTTTGTTCAGCTATTCCCCAATTGATGGGCATCCCCTCAAATTCCAATTTTTCATTTTTTCTTGCTTTTTACAATATGGATAATACAGAAATATGTTTTGCATGACTTCACAGGTAATATTGATGTATTATTGCTTGCCTTCTCAATAGGTGAAGGAGGGGCTGGAAGGAGGGAGAGAATTTGGAACTCAAAAATTTTAAAAATTAATGTTAAAAATAAATTATAAAATTTTTCAAATTAAAAAAGAATTGTAAATTGTAGCCTTCCAGGAACTTACCTTCTAGCTGAGGAGAGGAGACATAACCATATCAAACAACTAAGTCACAATTAAAGCTAGTGTATACAGGATAAGTGCTACATATGAATAGTTTGGACAGTATGCAGACTAAAGCATTCACAAAAGGCTGAGGGTTCCAGGGGCTGGAGTGATTAGGGAAGGCTTCTTAGGAAGACTGATTCCTTCCAATGGAGAGATATTTGTGGGCTGGAGGAATTAGGAAAGGGTTTCATGGAACAGATAAGGTTTGAGCTGGACTTTGAATGATGAATAGGCTTTGAATAGGTACAGAGGACAAAGAAGGGCATTCCAGTGAAGGGAATGGTATTAACGAAGGCATGTATCTGGTAATGAGCATAGCATATGAAGGTGAGGGAATCAGAGAGGATTTGTAGAATCTTGAATGCCAGGCAGATGAATTTGGAATTGAAGAAAAGGCATTGTAGGCTTTCGAGTCACTCCAGAGGGCCAGGGGATGGAGTGGTGGTCTAAGGCTGTTGAATCTTAAAGATGTTCCAAAGATAGGTTGGAAGAGCCTGAAGTCAGAATGGGCACCTAGAAGGCTGTCACATTAATCCAGGAGTGAGACAATGACAGTCTGGCTTGGGATAGACCCTATAGGATTGGAGAGGAGAAGGTGAAAAGAAAAAAGGAGAAAATTAATAAGACTTGGTGATTGAACTGATACAGGGACATGAAAGGGAAGGAAGAGTTAAGATATATTCCTAGAACTGCCCGTGACTACCTTTTCTCTATTGTCAGGGCTTGGCACCTCTATCGTCCAAGTAGTGATGATCGATTTTTTTCTTACCATCCATACTTCCTCTGGAAGCAAATGAAAAAAGGGGATGGCTAGGTCATGGATATTCCCAGAGCTCTAACTCTAGATCCTGTTTGGACTTGAAAAGAGGAAAAAACCATACAGGACAAGAAGAAAAGTTAGGGTCGATCAAATTCACTCATGCCAATGTATTGCTACCCTCAGGTGGCTTAGCCTGTAATAAAGAGATGAAAGTTGGGATGGAATGCCTCACAGGAAGATGGAGAGGGACTACACCTGTGATTTTATTTTTATAGGGAACTCCCAGATGAGAAAACTCCTTCTGTTGGCACAGGTTAGCATCTTCTCTGTAAATCTGAGCATTACCATTGCCCAAAATGCAGAGTAGTTAAGTGACTTAGCCAGGGTTTCATAGCCAGTACATGCCAGAGGCATGCACCTAGGTCTTCATGGTTCCAAGGCCAACTGTCTAGTCATTATTCCAACCTGTCTTTCTAACACACTATAAGGACTTGATAAATGCTAAATTGTTGAGCTGACTCTGTCAGGTCAGTAGGGGAAATATTTAGGGGTCAGGGGAAGGTTCCCCTCAAATCACCCCACTCCCGGATTTCCCATATACATAAAACCAGCTCTGGCCTGGGGCTTGGATAATCTACACACTGGATAATCAGCCCCTGGAGAATTCAGAACAGGTTGTGTGTGTGTGTGTGTGTGTGTATGTGTGTGGGAGGGGGGATGGGAACTCTCAGGAGGCCTATAGAGTCAATAGGTGAGTTCAGAATCTGTGTTGGTGACAATTGGCTTCTGATGGAAAAAGCTCATCATGACTGTTATATAGCCCATTCAGCTATTAATAACCTAGATATTTCTTGGGGAGAAATGCTAATTCTTACCTACCTCACAGAGGTGCCGGGAGGATCAATTAGCAAATGTTTTGTTTGAGGCAGATTGAAGATGAAAATTGAAAACAAAAGGCACTATAAATGATCCCTTCCTTGATGGTGATGATGATTAGCATCATCACTATCCTTATTATTCCTGCCTTTGCTATTCCATCAACTCTGCCGGCATTGTAAATCACACCAGAATGCTTCGGGGGCGGGAGTGGGGGCTGACTGTAGACTAAGGAATTGGAAAGAGCAGTGGGGATGAGTCTGAGGGCACACGTGGAAAATCTGACTCCTGCTTTATGACCTGATGATCCCTTAACCTTACATCCTCTTAATACTTATGATTATTGGATGTTTGGAACTGGCTGCCAAAGACGAATGTGAGGTACTGAAAGCTATCCTTCCATCCTCCAAAAAAAAAAAACCCCAGCATGATACTCAGGACATGGTAGTTGCTTAATTCGTGTTGTTTGAATTGGATTAGACTGGATAAGATTGGACTGGATATCTCCCATTGGCCTTGCAAGGTAATGATGCTTCCTCCATCTTGGCTTGAAAAGTCTACTAAGTGAGTCACTAAGGATTAGACCACCAAGGTGAGGCCCCTATTAATTCTTATATACCTAGAAATAGATGTATTGTCTGTATATAAGGTGTTTAATAAATGTTGTTTTTTCTTTGTTTTTGAATAGGACCAATGACATCATGGGGTGATGTCTTGGCTTGGCTGTGAATTGGATTTAAGTGAGGCAGAGTTATGCAAAGTTGTCAGCCTCATCGAACTCCAGTGACAGGATAAAAATCAGGTGACTGGCGATGGCCTGGGATGCAGGGGGCGATCTGGGTGTCTTCAATGTCTGACCAAGCTCTAAGCACTCCATATTCACCTTCATGGCCTTTGGAACAAATTGTTCTCATCCACCCATTCTGCCTGGGGAAGTCTCCACATGCTTGGGGTAGATATCCCCCTAGCTCACTGATGGGTTTGAGGTCTGTTGATTCCCCTCAACTTGCTTTAGTCCATCTGTTGAGATGGTTTTACCAGTGTGTGGCCACTGTGCATGCTACAGTTTCTTGGAGCTGCAGGTGAGAGCTGAGTGACAGGTGGACACCAAAGGTGGTTGATGAGCAGCCATGAAATGGGCTTGGCAAGCCCTCACACCAGAGGTGCTAGTCCTCCCTGAACATCTAAGATATTTAATATAATAAATATACATACATTATTTATATATTATTATATAAATATATACACACATGTACATATGTATATGTACATATATTGTGTGTATATATATATATATATATATATATTTACACTTCTGTGTGTACACACACACAGAGTCCCAAAAGGCTTAGTATAGTTTTAAGCTTTAATAGCCTAAAACATTTAACACTAAGCTGTGAAAGTTTAAACTATGCTAAGACTTTTGGGACACCCTGTATATATGTGTGTGTTAGGTAATACATATGTATATAGGATACATGATACATATATATATATATATGTATATGTGTATATATATACACACACATATATATGTATACACACACACATATATATACACACATACACACATACACACATGATAAATATCTGTGTATACACACATATATAATATATAAATGTATTCTATATATACATGTATTATCTAAGAAGTGTTTTGAGCACTCTCATTAGGACATTAGTCCAGATTAGTTTCTCAGGTTAGTTGATGGTCCCTTTGGAAGGTAAGACAGATACTAGAATCATAAAATTTATAACTGGAAGGAAACATTGAGATCATTTAGTCCAACCAACTCATTTTAAAGTCAAAAATGAGGACTAAAGAAGAGACATGTCTTGTGAGACTGGGAGCTCCCTGAGGACAGCGATGATGCTTTTTGCCTTTCTTTGTATCCACAGTGCCTAGCACGGTGTCTGGCACACAGTAAGTATGTACCTAATAAATTCTTGTTGACTGACTGACATAGGTAATAAGAAGAGCTGGGATGCAAACCCCAGTCTTTAGACCGTAAATCAAAAACTCTTTTTGATAGGATTTTTGCCTTGGTGGGACGCTTCAAACAGTCATGAGAAGAACAGTGACAACTGCCACGTAACCAAGAACAGCATGAGGGTGGCAGTTCAGGTCTGCATGTAGATGTAGATACCCAGGATGAGTACAAGGGCAAGGAAAAGTCAGGAAATGGTGCAAAAATATTAACACAAGGGGCCAAGGGGAGGAAAGATCCTGAAAGTAAACTTTGCCTACTTCACAACTACTGCTAGTCCCGATGACTCATAGTCATAAGCAGAATAAGTCCTTGGGGACCATCTAACCCAGTGATTGCCAATGTCTCTTATTCCTGCAAACCCCTTTCAACAACAACAAAGAATGTGTTGTGAACCTCCAGGGTAATTTAGTATTCCTGTAATGTTCTTTACAATTTTTTACTGCTTGAGGCACCATTGAGGAATTTTTAGTGTGAACCCTTGTATCATCAACTTGAATTCCTAAAGGGTTTGTGAACCACTAGATGGGAACCACTGAATTCTGATCCATTCCTCTCAGTTGACTAATGAAAAAACTGGGGTCCGGAAAAGGGAAATAACTTGCCTGAAGTTATGTCTTCCAGTTAGTGGCAGAACCAAGATTTTGTCATCGGCTGCCTTGTTGCTGTTCTCCATTCCACATCCTTCCCCAGCCCAGAGTACCCTTTCTTCCCTTTGAGTTCCTAAAACACTCGTTGTCTCTACTTTCATTTGTCCTTAAACAGAGACTCACTTACAATGCTCGTTAACATTTCCTATGCAAAGTCCTCTCACTGCAAATAGACCATAGGCTCCTTCAGAACAAGGTCTAGGTGCTGTTGCTGCTGCTGCTGCTGCTGCTGCTACTACCACTACCACTACTACTACTACTACTTCTACCTAATAATAATATTAATAACAGCAACAAAATAGCCAACGTTTACATAGCACTTTACATATATTACCTCATTTGATCATCACAACAACCTTGAAAGGTAGGTGCTATTTATTAGCTGAACTTTGCTTCGTTGAGTTGTTTTTCAGTCTTGTGCAGCTCTTCGTGACCCCATTTGGGGTTTACTTGGCAGAGATACTGTATTGCCAATTCTTTTTCCAACTCATTTTCCAGATGAAGAAACTGAGGCAATCAGGGATAAGTGACTTGCCTAGGGTCACCCACTTAGGAAGTGTCTGAAGCCAGATTTGAACTCACAAAGATGAGTCTTCCTCAATCCAGGCCCAGCACTGTATACACTGAGCAGCCTAGCTGCCCTGCTGTTGAACTTTACAAATGAGGAAACTCAGATAGACAGCAGTTAAATGACTTGCCCAGGGTCAAATAGCTAGTAAATGAGGCAGAATCTGAACTCAGGTCTTCCTGACTCCTATTGATTGACTGATTCTGAAGAAGACTATGATGGAGACAATGGTGCAAAATCAAATAATACACCATTACATTTGTATAGTGTTCTATATATTTCAACCTTCACTGAAGTTTTCCTTCAGTGCCTCACTGTGGCACAGAAGGGCCCTAGGTTTTCACAGGCTGCACGTACTCTTGGAGTAAAAGATCTAGCAGGTCCACGCGAGATGTGAAGAGGCCTTGCATGTGGGTGGGCTGTTGCCTTGACCATCAAATCATAGAGAGCCTCATAACCAAAAGATTAGCCACAGGGTAAGGAGCTTTTGGAGGCCACAGAAACTCAGTAAAATGTTCTCCTAAGGCGTAGAGAGAGTAGCAATTAACACAGGTGGAAGGAGTATCCTCACTGATCAAATCACCTATTACTGGAGGATAAAACATACATATTTTAAAGAGCTTTTGCATTTCTAGACTAAGACATGTTTTGCCCTGAAATATTCCTCTGGTGACATTCTTTATTCCCTTTCTTCTTGGGAATTCCCCAGCTGTAATAGACTGCAGTCTACTAACTCCTGCCATCACCCCCTTCACCATTCTCTGGGTGATGCCCATTTTTAATTTTTCAGTAGCTATCGTGTTACACTCACATTCATATAGCAGCACGACCAGAATATTGGCGTGACAAAGAGGGGCCTTTATTTCTGGGAGAAGTTTGAGGTCTTTAAAGGAGCTCTGTGATTTCCCAAAGGCGATCTATTTCCCCCCTCCCCCTGTTAAATCCAGGGCCTAGTTCTTTATTTGTTTATGGCATCTGTCCAAGAGATAGAGATAGATAGAGATAGATTGAGATGTACAGACAGATATAGATATACAGAGACAGAGAATTGATATCGATGAATACATATAAATACATATATGTGAATATACACTCATAAAATATATATACAAACATAGGTATATACATACATATATATGTAAATATGTGTATGTTTGTAAGTGTGTGTGTTTGTGTACAGAAACACATACAGAAGAGCAAGCTCTGTAAATTGTCCATATACCTGCAAATCCTATCCTGGACCATAGGTGTCCTTATCTGTTTTTTTCTGTGTGTTGGTCATAGGGCAAGAGTGATACGTAATGGATAAATGGTAAGTGATGGATGGTCCATGTGCTCCACTGATATGCTTGTGATGTCAAGAGAAAGTGAGGAAGCTCCCAGCATGTTGGGAGGACCCCCTGTGGCAATCTTAAGGAAGGGCATGGACAACAGCTACACAAGTTGGTCAGGCATGAACAGGCTGCATTGTGAATCATGGGAGGAAATGTCCATGTTGATCAAATAAACGATACATTCAAGCATTTGAGTAACGAGTGCATTTTTTAATGGACCAATGATTTCATCATGGAGGGAGTTCTCAAGTCAGAAATTTCTTTTACCAAGGTAGGTCTGGATTTTCTTTATAACTTATAAAATTGCCTCAAGCATATAGAGGTACCCAGAGTCACAGAGACAGTACATGTCATGGAAGGACTTGTACCCATGTTTCTTTTTACTCTAAGGCCAGATATTATACAAGTTATCACTACTACTACTACTACTACTACTACTACTACTACTACTACTACTACTACCTGTTTAGTCAATCAGTTGTGTCCAAGTCTTTGTGACCCCCATTTGGGGTTTTCTTCGCAAAGATACTAGACTGGTTTGCCATTTCCTTCTCCAGCTCATTTTATAGATGAGGAAACTGGGGCAAACAAGGTTAAGTGACTTTCCCAGGGTCACACAGCTAGTGAGTATCTGAAGTCAGAGCTGAACTTAGGAAGATGAGTCTTCCTGACTCCAGTCCCAGGGACTCACAGTCCCTGTGACTGTACAAATCACTTTACTTTCATGCAGCAACTCCCTAGAACGTCCCCACTAAGACATGGACTGATTGCAATCTGTGTTGGTGGAGGGAGTTCTCTACATTGGAGCAATCACAGGCCTATTGAATATTTAGATAAATATATTCATCAGTGGTGAATACAAGGAAGGGGCAAGAACATAGGAAAGAAGAGAGAAGAGCTAAGAAAGGCTACAACATGTGAATTGCCCTTTAAGGAAAATCAGCACCATTCCTAAATTTTTTTGAAATGATGTTTCCTGGAGAAATCAAGATCGCAAAAGCCATTAAAATAATGGGAGGAAGAACATTTGGTGAGCCTGAATGAGCATGGGGCTCTCAGCTCTGGCAAAGCAGGGTGCCTCTAGAGGAGAGCAGCCTCCTACCCCCCAGTTGCCAGACCCTCTATCCCCAGTCAAGGCCAGCTTCTCCAATTCCCATTTCCCATAAAGTAAAACTGTTACTCTCCCCCAAACCTCACTCATTATCATTCCCTTAAGTCTGCCACATGCCCACCCAACCCCACCACCCCTACCCAGTTATCTAACTCGAAGCTCTTCCTTTTATAGGAATCTCTCCATCTGTCTCTATTTATGTTTGTTTTTACACAACACCTCTTGCTTAATGCAAAGTTTTAATAACTGAGAAACGATCACTGGGTGGATTTCAGCGCTGTAAAAGAAAGATGGGAAGCAGCGCACAGACCCAAACACCAGGCTCGTTTAATGCCTACGGTGGGGAAATGAAATATTTAATAAGCCAAAAATGCAGGGAACGTGAAGCAACTTCCTTCTCTTCTTCCTTCTCCAGCAGAAATTAAACAACTTTTACACACCATATAGTCTTCAGTAGAGGATGCTAATGATGTCCCCAATGCCCTCTTCATCTGATCAGACTTAATTGTCTGTGTCAGGCTGCCAATTAATGTGAGGATCTCCTCTCACACAAACTTCCATAGCTACCTTAAAGGTTAATTGAATCATGTACGTGCAATGCTCTGGTGGACAGGCAGCCTCCAAATCCTGCTCAGATAGCAGCCAATAAAGGAAAAGTAGAAGCATGACCAGGGCCTCAGAGAAGGCTCCTGGAAGGAGAGGAACAAGCTTTTCCAGAGCTCTTTTCTTCCTTTGGCCACGTTATTAAGACCTTTCAATAACTTCTTCCTATTACCATCAAGGGGTCCACCATCTCTCCAGTCATCCAAGCTCACAATCCAGGTGTCATCCTCAACTCCTCACTCTCTTACTCCCCCTTATCCAAATTGGTTGTTAAGTCTTGCTGATTTTGCCTTCCCAGCATTTCTCATATACCTAGTCTTACCCTCCTCTGATGTAGCCACTAACCTGGTACAGACCCTCATCACCTCACACCTGGATTATTGCAACAGCCTCTTGGTTGATTCTCCCTGCCTCTGGTCTCTCCCCACTCTAGTCCACCTTCCACTCAGTTAGCAAAGCGATCTTCCTAAAGTGCATGTCGTACCACATCCTGCCCCACCCCCAACCATTCAGTGAACCTCACTGCCTTTCTAGGATCAAATATAAAACCTTCTGTTTGGCTTGTAAAGCTCTTCACTACCTGTTCCCTTCCTACCTTTTCAGTCTTACACTTCATTCCCCTCCATATACTCTATAACTCAGTGACAATGTTCACACTGGAATCCTTACTTCTCCTTAAACAGGACCTGCCATTTCCAACCTCTGCCTTTTCCCTGGTGGTCCCCTCTGCCTGGAATTCTCTGCCTCCTCCTCTTCACCTCCTGACTTTTTGGGAGTCTCAGCTAAAATCCCACCTTCTGCAAGAAGACTTTCCCAATCCCCCTTAATGCTAGTACCTTCACTCTAAGATTATCTTCAATTTATTGTATGTCCCTCTTGTTTCTACACATTTGTTTACCCGTTGTCTTCCCTATCAGGATGTGAGCTCTTGAGAACAGGGACTATTTTTGCTTTTATTTGTATGCCCAATGCTTAGCACACAGGAGGTACTTAATAAATGCATCTTGAATTGACTTTTCTTTATTAAAGATCTCAGAGCCTTCTCTTCCTACTCCATATCCAAGTTGTGCCTGTTCTCATAAGGTCATCCAGGAGAGCCAATGTCCTTGTAAGATACTTGGGAGTTATTTTGAAAGGTTAAAAGAAGCTTTTAACTTAAATGGCTGTCCCATGCATGGATCATGAATAAAGAATGAGAATGTACACTAGAAATTTGCCTCAAACTTCCTCCCAAAAGGTATTCCCACCATAGGAAAAGTCCACACTCATCTCAGTTTGTGATCATAGGACATAAGATGTGCCAAAGTTTCTAAGAAGAATGAATGAATAATGAATAAATGAATGAAGCATCTGTCAAGTGCCAGGCAATGTACTAAGCACTGGGAATGTACATATAAAAGAGACAAAACATATAAAACATGATCCCTGACCTTAAGGAGCTTACATTCTAATATGAGTGGACAATAGGGGAGTGGTTGTCAGGCAGGAGTGTTTTGTTCTGGGAAGTCACAAGGATGGAGATTGCCCAGGGGTAGTCCACTGATCTGCCCTCTCCAGAAGCAATACTGGTACTCAACTTCATTACTGTTCCTAGAGCAAGATATGGAAAAGTAAGAAAGGGAAGGGGACTCCTGAATGGCTTGGCGTGGAGATGGTGGTGAAGAAAACCGGGATTTGCTAAGCCCCTAGATATACATCTGAGGTATGGACCTCACTCACAGGACCTTCAGAATCAGTCCATCAGTTTTCTGATTTTAATACCATTCTACTCTCCTTTATTCTCCAGCCAGCCTGGACTGCTCAAAATCTCTCTACGTTCCTTTCTCCTTCATATACCATTCACATCATCATCTCCGCCTGTATAGTGGGGGTACCCTTAACTAATCCACATGTTCTCTCAGCTCTCTGTCCATTTCCCTTCCTTCACTATACCCAAATCAGGTTCCAACCTCAAAAAAAAGGCAAAACAAAAACAAAACAAAACAACCAGCTATTTCTCCCTCCTTGACATAGGCCTGGAGAATAGTTGATGGCTTCCCCAAAACCCTGAGCTCATAGCTCTTCTTCCTTTGCTGTTCAACTCCTCCACAATCCTCAACTTCTGACATCCTCCTCTTTCCACACCCATGCACCCCTGGGTCTTCCCTGATGAGGGGAAAGAAGAAAGACGTATATTCCTCACATGGTTCAGAAATGGTGACCACTTTAGTATCTCAGCCAAGAAAACCCCAAAGGGGATCACAAAGACTCAGATGTGACTGAAATGGATGAACAACAAGAAACATTTAAACATAATACACCTGAATTTCAACAAGGCTGAGTCTCTCATCGTATACCTATGGAGAAAATGAAGAGATGTTGGTTAGACTTGGGGCAGTTACTTGTATTTGAAATATGAATAATGGAATGTAAAAGTAATAGTGAATGAGCTTCTCTGCACTTGGAGGGAGGTTGTAATGAAATGACTTGTTCTATGCTGTTTAATTTTTGTCATTGATTCAGAGAGAGGTGTAGATCATAGAGTTTGATACTTATCAAATCCACTGAAGACACAAAGCTGAGAAGGACCATTAAAATATTGCATACTAGGATCCAGCAAGGTGACATAGCTAACATAGTGGTTCTCAAACATTTTCATCTCAGGATCCCTTTACCCTCCTAAAATTTTATTGAGGAGTCCAAAGAGCTTTGGTTTATATGGGTTCTACCTATCAATACTTACTATATTGGAAATCAAAACTGACAGACTTTCAAATGTCTGTTAATTCCTTTAAAAATAACAGTATTAAATAAAGAAAAACAATATTAAACCCATAGGGCTGTCATTTGGCTTGTTTTGGTTAGCTGTAGAAGGCAGAAGTGGAAGATGGAGGGAGGGAGTTGTCAGCTCGATATCAAGAAAATCTTGCTAACAACTAGAAAAGGCCAAAAGAGTAATAAGCTGCCGTGAAGTAGTGGCCACACCCCATTATATATCTTCAACGGGAGTCTGAATAACCTAATTTTTAGGATGTTGTAGAAGAATTTTATGTTCAGGTTTGGGTTGGATAATGAGGACAGTCAATCATTCAGTTGTTATTTATTACTAGTTAATAACACTATTATTTATTAATAATTTATTAAGTATGCGCAATGGATCAAGCACTGTACTAGACACCAAAGAATATAAAGACAAACAATAAAATAGTCTTTGCCTTCAAGGAGCTTGCAATCTATCAGGGAAGACGACATGTATATATATATATGCATATATATATATATGCATATATATATGTAATGATAGCTAACACATAACACTTTCAGATTTGCCAAGTTCTTAATAAATTATCTCACTGTACCATCACAACAATCCCATGAGGGATCCCATTTTACAGATGAGAAACCTGAGGCTGACAGAGGTGATTTACTCAGCTATTTCATGTCCAAGGCAAGATTTGAACTCAGGTTTTCCTGACTCCAGGTCCAGCATTTTATGACACTAATAACCAGAGGGATCAGGAAGGGCCTCATCTAAGAGGCGGCTCTTAAACTGAGCTCAGGAGTTGTAAAAGACTTTAAAAGCCAAACAGATGTGATACAGCATATCCTCTTTTCCTCCTTTGTAATTTTGAGTTTATTATTGATAATGTAATATTGAGTTTATTATTCATTTATTTGTCCTCTGGACTAGTTCTATAGGTTGTCCATCAAATTGTGTATCAAAATATAGACAACAGGCATTCTTCTTCATTAACTTGTTTTTTTTTCCCATGTGAATAGTTAAGCTGGACTTTTTTGAACAGCCATAGATTTTGTTTCAGGGGACACGTATAATTTTAGGTCTTGATGCAACCAGTACAAAGTCGTCCAAAGCAGGAGCACCAGGAAGATGCTCACCACCCATAGGAAATCCCTCTTCCACTCTGTACTCTATGTCCTCCACCAATGTGGAAAATGCCTATCACTGCCATCCATCATCCTGTTTTATGTCCCATTTGATTTTAATAAATAAAGCATCATTGAATAAAGTGTTTTAGTTGTTACACCTGCCAAATAAAATGCTTTTAATCACCAACAAACAATATGTACCATGGGATCTTGTATTTTCTATACCTTTTTGTCAATAGTGTATCAGTAAAATCAGATTTATTCTAAAATAGCATTTGCAAATGTCTGCCTGCTCCCTTAGGTTTATCAAAGATGTGCTTCTAGATCTGACTCTGACACTACATAGTCTTTTTGCTCCTGAGTTCTTGATTGAACAAGGACCTGGAGTAACCTTGTCAGGTCCATGAGTATGGGTTTGGCACAGCTGTCCCAGATCTCATTCTGCCACCACAATACCCACCTGGCAATCTTCTTCAATAAGCAGACTGTCCCAACTTACTTTTAACCCAGCCCATTTCTGCTGGAAGAACAGGTACTGAGGTACTTGTATAATCACTGAGGTGATTAGGTAGCAACGTGATGGATCTCCTCGCAGTACTTGTCTATCTTAATGGGTGCTGTTCTTCAAAGAAGCCACCCTGGTGAGTTAGGATTGGCTATCGAGCTAATTTACTAACCAGTCAAGAAAACAGGTTTTGTTCCATTCCAGGTAGATCTCATTTCTCCTCAAAAACATAATTCTCCATCTTGACGTTTCCCCTTAGTCATGAGTTCCAAATTTTTCTCCATCACTCCATTCTCTCCCCCTTTCCTTCCTCCCAAGACAACAAGCAATCTAATATAGGTTATACATGTACAGTCATGTTAAACATATTTCCACATTAGTCATGTTGTGAAAGAAGAATCAGACCCTGAATGACTTGTGGCTGTTTCAAAAAATCAAACCCACCCTAAAAGGACAAGGATTTGCTTCCACTGGGGGTATTTGAAAGAATATGGCCTAGGCTCTGGAGATCATTACTACAGTGGATCTATGATAGTGCTATCAATGGTAGGAGACATTGTGGATCTCAGTGAAACCTCTCCAAATGACCCTTTTGAAGTGGACTCCACACCCCCTGCCTGTGTAAGTTTTTGCCTTCTCACTAACCATTTGGAAGAACCACCAGGGTAGGAAATACAAGTTATGGCTATCAATTCCAAGTCTTTCTATCTCTACTTAAGCATAGTGGACAAAGTGTTGGATTGGGGGTGAGGTATTCTGGGTTCTAGTCCTACCTTCACCACTAATTAGTTGTGTGACCTTGGGGAAAGTCACTCCGCCTGGGTCTCAATTTACTGAATGAATAACTAGTGACCTCTAAGGTCAGCTCCAGCTCTCCTGCTCTAAATTCTAAGTATGACCTTCATTTCCATGGGGCTTTTAATTTAACACGTATTATCTCACTTGAACCTCCCAGCAGCCCTCTAGGGAAATAAGGCAGGCATAATCTTTCCCTAGCTGAGACATTCAAGATGCTCAAAGGTCCTCACCATTGAGAATCTTTGATGTCTTTTCTCCCTGGTTCCTTGCTCCACTGTTAACAGAGGACTGTACAGAGAAGACCTGGCTTTTCAGTCTTGGCTCAGCCACAAACTTGCCATTGGGAAAGCCACTTAATTTCTCTGGTCTTCAGTTTTTTGCAAGAATTCTAGGCTCTGCAGGAGTCTGAGAGGAAGGTTAGATTTTGCAAAGATATTTTTGAGATGAGATGAAGTTTCAATGTCAGTAAATTTTGTCACTGATGTCCACACACACACACACACACACACACACACACACACACACCCCTTAGTGCCCTCCCCCTCACATGCAAACGCCTATTCTGTATGCCATTTCTTAGGACGTCTCTCTCAGCTAACTGGCAATTAGTTGTCATTCAGTTGTTAGCTGCTAAGTGAGGTGCTACCCTTCCCAAGAGTGTCATTTTGATAAGAGATCTAGAAATCCAAACAGCCTTCCTGACCCAAAGGAATGATTCTAATGGGATAATTTTAGGTAACCACAACACGCTGTGGGTGATGTTTTGGGGCAATGGGACCTGCCCTGTATCCCTCAAATCATGACACAAAAGTGGCAAGTCACCTTCTCTGCCTACTCATAAGAAGTTAAATTAGGCTACCATCTTCCATCTGTAGAATGTTATTTTCTTCAAGTGTTTTCAAATAATTTGACCCAAAAACAATTGACTGAAAACAATTGATTGTTTTCACAACATCCCAAAGTAATTACAGCATGTATCTTTTCCATTTTACAAATGATGGAACTGAGTTTAGAGAAGCTAGAGGTCTTCCCCAAGGTCACACACTGAAGTATTGACAGAACTGGAAGTAGAATCCAACTCTTCTGACTCCAAGCCTAGGGTTTTGTCAACTATGATTAATTTCCTCCCTCTGTGTTGCCCATGTGTTTTTGGAAGCTAAATTCTCAGCCTAGCTCTTAGACATCAATTTGGGAACAAGTTCTTGTCATGGACAACTGTGCTGCTCCTGATTGGCTCCACTAAGAAATTAGTGACTCTCATCTGTCCTGAGCATAGTTGTCAACATATATTCGCTAGTCTGGTTCCATAGTATATGCCTGCTTCTCTGAAGGTCTCTTTATCCTGGGCCAGTGACCAGATCCCTTGATCTTGGTAAGGCACACACAGATGAAGGAATAGCATGGAGTAATGGACATAATACAAGACCTATTATCAGGAATACCTGGCCTTGAATCTCATTTCCAACAAGCACGTGCTTTGTGTCTCTGGATAGGACACTAAACTTTTCTGGGCCCATTTCCTACCTGTAAAATAATGCACCTGGATCAGATGAGTTTTAAAGTCCTATTCAACATCCAATCTCTGATCCTTAGTATTTTACAACAGGATTTCACCAAAGTAATCCAGATGCTGAAAGAACTCAATGAACTGGGCAGAAGGGGTGACAACCGGCACAGAGAAGACCTACCTGGCTGACTGTAGCAGTGCTTGTTGCCACATGGTGGGACAATCAGCATTTGTCCTATATCCCATAGATAAATGAGGCAATCCTTTCCCAGCGTTCCAGGCCTCTAATCACAGCTGACGACAAGAAACCACTGGGCCAGAAGTCACATTATCAACCAAGCTCTAAGGATAGAATCAAGTCCACTGACCTGTGCACAGGCCCATTAGCACTAACTGTGTTGTGCCATTATCTTAAATGCTAATGAGTATCATGGATTCATTCTGTATATCCTCCCAACAAATGTGTTCAGTTCTTCCAAGAAATAAATTGTGCTTGACCTTCAACAGTAGAGCTTGTAAGTCCATCAGCTTAGGCTTACTCTTCTCTCTTTTCATAGAATATTTACTTCTTTCTTCCCCTCCCCTCCCCTCTTCTCCTTTTCCCTCTCCTCTCCTCTTCTCTTTCTAACTCTCTTCTCCCCTCCTCTTCTCTCTTCTTTCCTCTCCCTCTCTTCTTTTCCCTTTGCTTTCCTCTCCTCTCCTCTTTTTTCTTCTTCTTTCCTCCCCTGTTCTCTCCCCTCTTCCCCTGTTCTCTCCTCTCCTTTCCTCTCCTCTCGTCCCTTCCCCTCTCCTGTGCTCCCCTTCCCTCTCCTCCACTCCCTTCTCCTCCTATATCTTCTCTTTTCCTCTCCTCTTCTCTTTTCTCTTCTTCTCTCCTTCCCTATTCTCTTCTCACCTTTTCTCTCTTCCCCCTCTCTTCTTCTCTTCTCTCCTCTGCTCTCTTTTCCTCTCTTTCCCTCTTGTCTCCTCTCCTCTCCTTTCTCATCTCTTCCCCCCCTCCATTGCCCTTCTCTCCCTCTCTTCTCTTCCTGCTTTCCCTCTCCTTTTCTATGCTCTATTAACAGGGGGACAAGGAGCCAGGGAAAGAAGACAACATCAAGGATGCCAGTGGTCCTCACCACTGAGAATCCTTGAATGTCTGAGATCAAGAAGCAATCGTGGCTGCCCCTGCCTGCTGGCTATGATCAACCACCACTAGCCACGGGAGGAGGGGCCTACTTTGGAGTCAGTGGGCAGAGTAATTAATTTCTATGCATATCATTGCCAAGATCGCTTACTGATCCAGAGAGCAAGATCAGAGATGTCACCCCGTAAATTGAGTCAGAGTCTTCCCCTCAGCGTTGTGTAGGCAATTTTACACGGCATCTGACAAAGTAGCAAACATGGGGTCCAACAAGGCAGCAGCTCCCCTGGGTGATGGACGGGGGGAATTCGCCCAATAAATTGTTCCCTGTAAAAAGCAATGTTTCCCTCATTAAAAGGCAGTGAATTCTCTATTGCTTTTCATTAGCTCTGGCTTTGCTAGATGGAAGGTTTAATTGACAGTGTGTTTACAGGAGGTGGGCCCCGAGGTGAAGGAGACAAAGAGGCTGAAAAGAGATTCTTAGTTATTAAGGTTGAGGTGACAGGCGGCTGCTTAATAAGTTTTTGGTGTAGGTCTCAGGAAGGTGGTCCTGACAGCTGGGTCCTTGGAGGGTTGTTCCAAAGGCGTAACCCTGTGGAAAAAAAAACACAACGACACATAGACCTCTGGCCAGGACTGTGGGGACCCTTCAGGACTCAGGCTGTCCGGGAAGTTGTCTGATCTCAGTGATGGGTCTCTCTGAAGGAGAGTGTTAGAGCTGGAAGAGACTGGAGCCTGGCGCCGCGGCTGGAGGACTCTCCTTTGAATCAGGCAAAACTGGGATCAAATCTTGTGTCTGAGATTTATCGGCTGTGTGATCCTGGGCAAGTCATTTAACCTCTCTCGGCCTCAGTTTCCTTGTCCGCAAAATGGGGATAATAATGTCTGCAGTGCTTATCTCACCATGTACAACTCAAATGAAATGTGTGAAAATCATTCAACAAACTTTAAAATTACATATAACAATAGTAATAATATATGAAAACATTAATAATTAATGATATAATGCAATTCTATACATAGCCCTTTAAAGTTTTTAGGGCACTTTTCACCCATTATTTCATTCGAGCTATACAGTGACATGGTGAGGTAAATATTATCTGTGCTGCTCTCCTCTCCTACACACGAAGCAGCTATGAAATAAATCAATAGTGTGAATATAAAAATATGATTTATATTATATATTCCTATAAGTCACTAGCGTGAGTATAATAATGTAATATATGTCATACATATAAATATAACAATATAATATGTATTATATATATGAAATATAATATACATTATACATATTCATGTAAGTCACTAGTATGAATACAATATAATACAATACCATACTGTACTGTACTATGATGGGATACAATGATACGATACCATATGATATATCATGTGTGTGTAGATTACATATATATATATATATATATATGTACTGGTGACTTTTAAGTGATAAGCGCTTCACATGTGGGAGAGGAGGCCAGCACAGAGTGGTCACATGCTTCTCACTACCGTATGGTGAAAAGAGCGCTGGACTGAATGGTAGCTTGGGTCCTTTCAGAAGTCACTGTGCAACTGCAGGCAAATCATTTAATTTCTCTGAAGGGAGGTAGACTAGATTATCTCTGCTAGAATTCTCTCAGCTCCAAGATTCTGACTCATGTGAATCCCATATCTCTTTTTGTGAGTTAACATTCCCACTCTTTCTGTGGTGTTAGACTGTAAGCTCTTTGAAGGCAAGCATCATGTCTTCTCTTCTCTTTTTTCACAGGTCCCTGTACAGAGCAGGTACTCAGTAAATACTTTTTGAACGAATTAACAAAATCCCTAGATAACCCCAAATTCATACTAGAACCAATGATTTCACTCTTCCCCACTAGCAAGCCCGCTCTTCAGAGTTGCTAATCAAGTAACAAGTTCCTACCCCATTTATTTCCCATCACCCCCATCAGTTGAAGTTGTTAATCAACAGCCCAATGACCAAGAATCAGGATCCCTCTGATACAATCAAGGGATTCTAGAGGTAGGAGGGAACTTGGAGGCTGCCCCATCTAATCCCTTCATTTTATAGTTGAAGAAATTTCATGAAGTTTATGGAAGTGGCATCAATTACTTAAGGACTTGTTGATTTGGGTACTTGTTGCCAGAAACCCTTAATATTCCTAGACTTCTGTCTACATTTTATAGCTGTACCACCCCCGCCTCCAAGATGGTAGCAGCATCCAGCCAAACATATCTTCTATCTTTGTCTACCAGGGAGATTGTATTGTGGAGTATGAGTCAGGCCTAGGTGTTAGTCCTGGCTTTACCTTGGAACATCTGTGTGACTTTGAGTAAACCATATCACCCCTTGGGGATTCAGTTTACCCATTTCTAAGATGGAATATGGAAATGATAATGGCTGCTCCGCCCACCTCACAGAAAACCAGATAAGGTCTTTTATGCGGAAGTACTTAGAGCAAGTTCAAGTAGTATGTTTATATTGCCTCAGACAGGGCAGCTAGGTGGCACGGTGGATAGAGCACTGGGCTTGCCTTAGCTACCTACTAGCTGTGTGACCCTGGGCAAGTCATTTAACCCTTTCTGCCTCCATTTCCTCATATGTAAAATGAACTGGAAAAGGAAATGGCAAACTACTTCAGTGTCTTTGCCAAGAAAACCCCAAATGGGGTCAGGAAGAGTCGGACATGACTGGACAACAACAATTGCCTCAGATTCCTCAATGATCTCTAAAGACCCTTCCAGCTCTAAATCTGTAATCCTACTTATTACCAGCATGAGTTTGGATTATCACTACCCCACTCTGATCTCCCTGTACTCAACTGTAAACTGAGTGGATGGGGTGAGATGATCTCTAAGGCCTCTTCCAGCTTGGCAGCTTCATGGATCTGAAGATCTTTAAAGGTTCTTATGAAGGCTCCAGTCTCTCAATGATACTTGTCAAACACCCAGGCAATAGTCACTAAACAAGTAGGCCCTGAGCAGAGATAGGACATAGAGAGGACCTGGCCTTGCACCTGGACCTTAGGGAGATCACAGGGGACACCAACTGTATACACACAAAGCAATTAAAGAATGTAAAGACAGTAATCGAGGACCATCAATTTAGCCACAGATGTTAAGTTCTGTAAGTGGCCAGGTTCCATTCATGCCAGCATTCTTAGAGAAGGTTTTATGGAGAAGATGAGACTTAAGTTGGACCTAGAAGGGTGGGCTAGGTGGGCTGGTGGCATTTTAGGCAGGAGAAATCTCAGAAAGAGAGAGACTTACAGCTTATCTAATCTCATCTCTTACCTGAAGCATCAATCCATTCTGGAAATCCCTGACAAGTAATCACCCAGCTTCTATTTAGAGAACTCCAGGGATGGTAAACTCACTACCTCTCATAAGCTTTCATTATAACAAACTTTTCTTTGCATCCAGCTAAAGTATGCCTCTTTGCACTTTCTGCCCATTAATCCTAGGGGCCAGTCAAAACAATTCTAATCTTTCCCAAACGACAACCTAAAGTTAGCTCTCACGTATCCCTACCCCACCCTGCCCAATCTTCTCTTAGCTAAATTCCAGTTCCTTCAACCAAGTCTCCAATGGGCTTGTATAGTAATGGACAAAATTTAAGAGAAGAAATGGCTCCTGACCATAAGGGGCCATTTTCCAAATTTGTTGGAAGCTCTGTTTCCATATCTGTAAGATTGTGTATGTGTATTGTGGGGAGTGGTGAGGAGACTGAATTTGACAGTCTTGTGGGGAGTGGTGAGGAGACTGAATTTGACAGTCTGTGAGGTCCTTTCCAGCTCTCAAACTATGGTCCTTCCTTCCTTCCTTCCTTCCACAAAACCTAAAACCCAGTTCACTCAGAAGCTCCTGAATAGGTCCCTGCCCAAGCTGCATTAATGGCTGCATTTTGGGCTCTCGTGGCTTACAATGAATGTCATTGGTAACTGTTTCTCTTCCCCTCCCAGCCTGAATTTTTTTCTTTTTTTCTAATTCAAGGGGCCATCCGTTGACTCACTTCTTAAAGAGGCCTATTCACTGAATGGGAGTTCAGTGTACTCACTCCAAGTGATTACATGAAAAAGCCTGAGCCTAAAAGGGCCAGCATCTCCCATTGCATCCTGGGCCATCTCCAGTCATCCTGATGAATATCTGATCACTGAACCCAGATGGCTCTGGAGGAGAAAGTGGTGACCTTGCACAACCCTCCCTCACTCAAATCAAAGTCAACTGCAAGTCATGTCATCATTTCCCTGATGTCATGGTCCTCTTCAAAAATGAAGGACAAACACAACATACACACACACACACACACACATACACACACTCCTGGAACAGGTCTGAAAAGCAAGGGTGAAACAAGAAGACTGGAGCACTACAGAAAGGTGTCATTTTTGAAAGCAGGTCGCTAAAGAGAAGTTAATAGTTTTGCTCTGAGATAAGACACCACGGAGTTGGGGGGTGCAGTTGGGCATGGTGAAGATCCACCAGGGTCTTATCAGAAACAAGCACCCTGCTCTAATTAGGTCTGGCATCTAGCGGCTCCTGGGGTTGGAAGTTTGCCTGCTCCCAGTTCAAAATAACTTTTCTTCCCTCCTCCTGGGGCAGCTGAGGCCAGATCATCTTCAGGAAGGTGGCTGCTACATCTCTCCCCAAAGAAAGAGATTTTAATAGGACTGGCCAACAAGTGCTCTAATGAAGAGTTTTGCATGAATTGTCAGCTTCCCCCCACCCTGCAAAAACGATTTGGCTTTCTCTCACTCAGAGGTCCAGATCCATGGGGAAATTGGTGTAATTGAACCAAAGACCCTTTCCTATTCACAAGTATCTTGAGCCACTCTATATGTGGGTTTTTCTCCTCCTTCTCCTCCTGAATGAATATTTAAGGAGAACCACTCAGGACAGGCTGGCACTCTGCGCCTTGTTGTCCTTGGAAGAAATACTGGCAAGATGGGAGACTTAAAATTAAGTGCCATGGAGTGTCCAATAATTAATTTGATTTTATACCCATTGTTTATTTAATACAACTTTAAAACTACATTAAGAAAGCAGGACTGAGCAGTGTAGCATGGAAATGAGCTGGACGCTTTCCAAGTGGAGGCCAGGCATTAGCAAATTGGTCAGATGCTCGGGATCGCTCCAACAAGATGTAATCAAGGAGCCGCATGTCTGTTATTTTGCGAGTAAGTGATGTTAACCTAAGGTATTTTATTTTCCCCACTCTCAGCTGGTAGCCTTCACTTGAGGCATTCTAGACCAACTGAAGTGAAGTTAATATCGGCTCCCATGGGGAGAGGGTAAGGATAGTGCCATGATCTGCCTGCCGGGGGGCACCACTTCCTATCCATACGTGAGCTCTACCTAAACCAGGTGCTCCCAATTACCTGCTCTCACCTGCTGGGCCCAAGATAGCAGCACTGGAATTGGCTCCCACCTCAATATGAAGCATATAAATGCTCTAAGCCTGAGGCAGACTTGTCTCAGTTATCAGTCAAAGAAGGTTTGGGGATCAGGGAGGGAGGAAGGAATGAAGGAAGGAAGAAAGGAAAGGGAATGAAGGGAGGAAGGAAGGAAGAGAGGGGAGAAGGAAGGGAAGGAGGAAGAGGAAAGAAGGAAGAAGGAAGGAAGGAAAGGAAGGAAGGAAGGAAGGAAGGAAGGAAGGAAGGAAGGAAGGAAGGAAGGAAGGAAGGAAGGAAGGAAGGAAGGAAAGGAAGGAAGGAGAGAGGAAGAGGAAGGAAGGAAGGAAGATATAAGCTATGTTCTCAGGTTCCCCCCCCAAAAAAAATGCTATGCAGAGACAAAAAAGGCCAGAGAAAAATGATTTTTGAGAAGCCCACAGAATCCATGTAACACCAGAACTCAGGGTTCTAGGCTATAGGCTACATCAGAGATATTCACCAATGAAATGAGCTGTCTCAGAAAGTAGTGACTTCCCTTTCCCTGAAATTATACAAGCAAAAGCTAGATAATGATGATGCTGATGATCACAAATACTTTCTATGTCTCCAAAACACATTCACATCCATTACTTCATTAGATTATTAAAATAGACTTGAAAAGTACTTCGGGTAAGTATGATATCCCCTTATTTTATAGATAAGGAAATCGAAGCTCAGGTGCAAAAGTTCTAATGAGTAGTAGATCTTGGGCAAGAGCCCAGCACATTTGCCTTCTACCCTATCTACCCATCTGCCTCTTTGGTAATTGTTTCTTGTTTCTTAATTGTTTAATTGTTTCTTAAGGATGCTTCAAAGGGGATTTCTGCACTGGGTGGGAAATTGGACTATATGACCTCTGAGGCCCCTTCTGACTCTGAGTCTCTGCTGCTATGATTCTATGGCCCTCTCCTAGGCTGCCTGACATTAGCTCTCACCTGCTCCCCTGCCTGACCCTGCAAGTCCATCCTTCCGGGCTGCTGGCAAATGTTTAACAACTGACTCTCAAAAAGATACCAACATCCACAACACACTTTTAAGTTTAAGTTGCATTGTTACCATTTTCTCCATTACTTTTCTAAGGTTGGACAATCAACGAAACACTAAGTCATGTTCTGACTTGTAGCATTTGTCTGTTTCCAAAGGTCTAAATGCTCGCACTAAAAATTTAACAACCAGCTCTGGAGAGCCACTGTGAGCTGGCTCCAGCACACTCTTGACTGATGCCCTACTTTTGTGACAGAATCACTTCATTTTCCTGCCAAATCCACAGTAATTGGCTTCATGTGTATCAATCTTGTTTCCCTAATTAACTTTTTTTTCAAGGAGAGAAATAGGTCTCTTATGTCTTTGGTGTTTTTCTTCGGTAAACATTACTGTACTATGCGTGCACAATTGAATGGATGGATGGTAAAACTATGTAGACAATTCAATCCAGGGGGGCCTTAGGTGATTTCACTTCCTTCCCCTAAGTGACCCAGGTGACCTTTGCCTTTAGCTCCAGGTTCTCTCAACAACCACTACTTTCTTAACTGTCAAGAAACTCTAAGCTCCAACCAAAAGTATTGTGCTTTCCCATCCTCTAAGACTAGAGAACCTGTATGGTTTCCTGAGTTCAGAGATGCCTGATCTGATCCCTAATTAGCTGCCTCTGGCTCCTGCTGTCCCCTTGCCTTGGAGCCCAGTTCTAGTACTTGCTTCTTTCCCTTACAAATCCCTTTCTCCTCACATTCCAGAAGAGATAAATGAGTTTTCTAGGGTTTATTTATAAGGGTAAAGGAAAAGTGCAAATTTAGAAAGTATATACCTGATTAAGGTCATTAGTAAAGTAATTGGAAACCAAAATAAAAGAAATCTATGTAACCTCAGACTGGGGTTATTTAACTTCCAAACTATTCTGGCTAGTTACAGCTCCCAAAGCCTTATTTCATCTACTACACACACTCACTCTCTCTTTTTCTTTGGAGGGTCCGTTTTCACAAGGCCCGGAGATGAGAAGAGTATCTATCCTTCCTGAACGGTATCCACTGAATTGGAATTGTTTTGCCTAAGCACACTGACCTAAGTTAGTTGGTCCCTTCTAAAGTTGCAGGATCACTCCCAGCCAGTCAGAAGCTTCCTGATTGCATAGCTGGTCTAGGGAGATTTGGTCTACATTCCTCTATAATCACTGAGCTAAATAACTTCCCCTTTCCCAAGCAAAAACAATGATTCGGTAAATATAACAGGGTTCCCTTATTTCAAAAACTAGAATAATTAAACCCACCAGACAGGCCATCCCTAAAATTTATAAAATGTAACCTCTTTGTTGCACTGTTGCTTCTGCTTTTGAGCCATCTCAGGCCAGGTGGAAGCAGCTGACTAGACAATGTGATAGGAAGGTTCCAAAAAGCTCTTTACTTAGCCCACCAAGGCACATGAAAGTCTCACCTCCCTCCTGATTAGAATCAATCCTTAGCTTGACAGCAAAGGCAAGGACCCCAGAAATGCCCCTGTTAACATGCGCAGGTAGTCTGGAAACTGCTCCTAGTCCTTTCCTATTAGACTACTGTTATAGCTGACTGGCCTCCGAGGCCCCTTCTAGCTCTAAATCTATTATTTGATGAAATACTATGAGTATATCAGATTCCTAATTATCATCTTGAAAAAGCACCCAGAGTCCTAAGGGCACAGGGATATAGTAGAGATTGGGGAATTTCATTTGGAAAAGGAAGAGGGTTGGCCCACTCAGTCTTTCAACAAACAATAAATATTTATTAGCACCTACTCTGTGCTAGGCACTGATCTAAGTGCTGGAGATACAAAGAAAGGCAAAAACACAATCCTTGCCCTCAAGAAGCTCACATTCTAATGGGGGACAAGGGGAACAACATAGCAATGACGAATTACATCAAGACATATACCGGGTAAATGGATTTAAACTTAGAGAGAAGGTATAAGCATTGCAGAGGATGAGGAAAGGTTTCTTGCAGAAAATGGGATTTTAGCAGAAACTTGAAGAAAGTTATAGAATAGAACTTAGAGTCAGAAGACCTAGGTTCAAGCTTCATGTTTGAAATTTGAACTCGGGAACGCCTGAACAAGTTGTGGTGTATGAATGTAATGGAATACTTTAGTGCTATAAGAAATAATGAGCAGGCAGACTTCAGAAAAATCTGGAAAGACATATATGAACTGATGCTGAGTGAAGTGAGCAGAACCAGGAGAATGCTGTACACAGTAAAAGCAACATTGTGCGATGACCAACTTTGATAGACTTAGTTCTTCTCAGCAATATAATGACCTAAGACAATTCCAAAAGAATCATGAAGGAAAATGCTCTTCACATCCAGAGGAAGAACTATGGAGTCTGAATGTAGATCGAAACATACTATTTTCACTTTTTTGTTTTTTTCTTTTTTGTAGTTTTTTCCCTTTAGTTCTGATTCTTCTTTCACAATGTGACCAATGTGGAAATATGTTTAAAATGATTGTACGTGTATAACTTATATCGGATTGCTTGCAGTCTTGGGGAGGGGGAAAGGAAGGGGGGGAGAGAAAATTTGGAAGTCAAAATCTTATGGAAGCGAATGTTGAAAACTATCTTTACATGTAATTGGAAAAAATAAAATACTATTAAGTGGAAAAAAATACAAAAAGACACTTGAACTTGAAACTTTGTACTTATTAGCCACATGACAGGCCAACTTATCGTTTCTGAGTATCAGGTTCTTAATCTATAAAATAGGACAATAATACTTGTACTACCTACATAGAAGGATTGTTGTAGAAACAACTCCAATATTTTTAGTCATAAACCCTGGGAGTCCCAACCCTGACGTGACAAACAAGTCAAGTCAAAGAGGACATTAAGCATCTATCCGATGTGGTAGGCACTGGGCTAAGCACTGTAGATACAAAGAAAGGGGAGAAAACCCCAAAAACTTAGTATCTGCCCTCCAGGAGCTCCTGGTGTGTCACAGTAGCATAATGGACTGAATGCTGGACTTAAAATCAGGAAGACACTGGTTTGAAGCCTATCTTTGGCACTTAACTAGCTGGGTGAGTCTGGAAAAATCATCTAACATTTATATGAGCCTCGGTTTCTCCATATGTTTCCTCATTACTTAGGATAATAGTGTCTCTAGTATTTACCTCATAGGGCTGTTGTGAGGTTCAAACAAGATACAATACTCAATCATTCCATCAACAAGCATTTATTAAGTGCCTACTGTATTCCAGGCACTGGAGGTAAAAAGACCAGAAGGAAACAGACCCTGCCTTCAAGGGGCTTGCTTGCATTCTATATATAAACACATAAGTTTATGCAAAACAAAAATATACAAAATGATTTGGGGGAGGGGGGAAGTAAGGCTGTTGTAAACTATGAATTACTAATTGAATGTCATTTTTTTAAAAAATCACACCTGTGATTTCATTGGCATATGAAACTCCTACTAAGGCAGATCTGCATCCAACCTGCAACTTCAGGTCTTAGGGAGTTATCTGGAGAATCGAGAGGTCAAGTGACTGGCCAAATGTCACAAAGTCAGTATTTTGAGTCTCGTTATTAGGATCTGCCTGTCTCAAGCCTCTCCCCACTCCTATCTATCCTTCATTCAGCCATGAAAGTGATTTTCCTAAAGTTCAGGTCCAATCATATCATACAACCCCCCAACTCAATAGTAAGCAACAAAAATAATAATAAACTGCAGCAGCTTTTTCTTGGCTCTAAGATCAAATACAAAGTCTTCTGTTTGGCATTCAAACCCTTATAACCTATCCCTCGCCTACCTTTCTAGTCTTCTTACATCTTACTCCCTAACATATACCCTTCCACTCCCCACCAACACACTCCATCTCTCAGCTCCCTGGCATTTTCTCTGTCTTCCATACTGTAATATCAATTAAGTTGGGACTTTTTTACTGTTTTAGAATGATAAATTAATTGTCTTTGGTTGAGCCTTACTAGGTGCTAAGCCCCAGGCCCAAACCCCTATCTACTAGGTGCTAAGCCTATGTGGGCGCGAAGCCCTCGGGGCCCTAAGGGGAGTTGCTAAGACTAGAGCCAATAGTGTGTGCCTTATTTCTGGTCACTCAGACTACTGTTTGATGACATCCAAAGACTGTATAAAAAGAGAGAACAGAGCTATTTGCAGGAGGCTCTCATTTACTGGAAGAGTGTTGGCGCAGGACTCTGGGCAGCTGCTGTAAGAGCCTCCCAGCTTGTCAACCCAGATGTTGAGGTTTTCTTGGTAACTACGAATTGTATTTGTTCTGTTTATATTGTATGTTTGTAATTTGTTTGTATTTGCTCTGAAGTTCATGGTGCTGGCTTTTTCCCCTTAACTAAGTGAATGATATTTATATATTAGATTGAAATAAGATTGTTAACCACCTAACATTACCTTCCTTAGTAAAGCAGATCAAAAGAACCTGTGCTGGCAGCAGTTCTTATTGTTGGGCTTGTGTTGGTCTTTCACCCCACAGCAGCTGCTAGCCGAATTGTTGCAACACATACCTGGAATGCTCTCCTCCTCAACTCTGCCTACTGACTTCTCTGACTTCCTTTTAAGTCCCAACTAAAATCCTGTCTTTTACTGGAAGCTTTCCCCAACCCCTCTTAGTGCTGCTGCCTCGCCCCTCTTCAATTATCCCAGTGTCCTCCTCTTTTAGTTATCTCCTATTTATCCTGTATATAGACTGCTTTGTATATATTCCTTTGCATGCCATTCCTCTCATTAGATTCTAAGCCCCTTAAGGGGAGGGACTGTCTTTGCCTCTCTTTGTACCCCCAGTGCTTAGCACAGCATCTAGCACAGAGTATGCTCTTAATAAGGTGACAGGGATAGAGTGAAAAGATAGGCTGAGAAGGAAAATAGTGAGTAAAAATAAGATTAGGGAAATTCATAAATAGCAATTATAACTTTGAGTGTGAATGAGAAATGATCTGGGGAACGGCTGAACAAGCTGTGGTATGAGCATGATAGAATACTACTGTGCTATAAGAAATGATGAGCTCAATGACTTTTTAAATATTAGTTAATTTATTTATTTTTACTTTTCCATATTCACTTCCAAAAGTTTTAAATTTTCTCTCCCTCCCTCCCCTGCCCCTCCCCAAGATGGCATGCAATCCGATACAGGCTCTACATATACATTCCTATTAAACATATGAGTTCAATGATTTTTAGAAAAACATGGAAAGACTTGCACGAAATAATGAAGAGCTAAATGATCAGAACCAAGACAACATTGTATACAGAAACAACACTATTCTTTTAAGAACAACTCTGAGTGAATAAGTTATGTTGTGTATTATAAATACCCAAATTAGCTATAAAGGGCATATGAAGAAAGATGCTGTCTGCATCCAGAGAAATAAATGATAAGTAGAAGTACGTATAGAATAATTTTACATATATGTGTGTGTATATTTATATTTATATTTGTATCTAATGGTAGTCATCTCTCGGAGAGAGGGGGGAAAGAAAAAAGACAAATTTACATGATAATTTTGTTGTATATTTGAAAGGAATAGTAAGTTGTGCATAGTAGATCTGTGGTTTTAATGAAAAATCTTTTTTATTGTAATGTTATGAAGATGCTTGTTTTATTCCATAAATTAAAAATAAAATATAAATAGTTAAAAATGTTTATTGATTGAATAGAAACATTGTATAGAATGTTAACTGAATCCTTAGCAAGTTTATTTATCTCTCTAAGTCTTATTCTCAACTACAAAATGAGGATGGCACTATTCTCTTTTCTAGGCCTCTTTCAAAGCACCATAAAGTGTTTTGTAAAAGCCTTAAAAGTATGCAGCAAACTATGAGCTATATTTGTCAAAGTAATTTTTTAATAATAATTACTAATAAAATATTATACAAATGTGAACAAGTCTCATTATGTTTTGTGGAGAAGTGGCCTGGTGCACTTGGATTAAAAGTGCCTGGCTTCAAAGTAAGGAAGATCCAGGTTCAGTCTTTTTTCTGACACCTACTGGTTAGGGGTTACTGGACGAATCACTTACGGTTTAGGTGCCCCAGGCAACTTTCTAAGACAAAATGGCAGAGAAGATGCCAGCTTGCACTGGTAAAAGGATTCCTCATTGGGATATTCCTTCACCAGTGAAATCACAGTATGATATTTTAAAATTATATTTTCTACTACCAACTTAATCATAGTGTCTTATTCTCTTGTCTAATTCCTTTTTGTAGATGGTACAGTGGATAGAGTGCTGGCCCTGGAGTCAGGAAGAGCTTTGTTCAATTAGAGCTTAGTTTAGTTAGGCCTCAGACACTTTCTAGCTTTGTGATCCTGGGCGAGTCACTTAACTCTGTTTGCCTCAGTTTCCTCATCTATAAAATGAGCTGGAGAAGGAAATGGCAAACCACTCCAGTGTCTCTGCAAAGAAAACCCCAAATAGGGTTACAGAGAGTCGGAAACAGCTGAAGAACAACATGTCTAGCATCTCCCCACTAAGACTGCAAAGTCCTTGAGGGTAGAAATGATATCTTCCTCTTCTTTTGGATCCCCCTCTTCCCCCCCACCCCCACCCAGGGATTAGCAAATAATGCTTTACTGAGTGCACAGTAGGTGCTCAATAAATACTCTTTGCCTGAGGATCAGGCATGTTCCTAAGCCCCCAGGGGGCCTGGACAGGCTGCTGTTTCCTAGTCACTTGATCACCCAGGTCAAAGCCGGTCCATTCCCCACATCCCAGGTTTCCTCCGCTTCAGAAAGGCTGCTGAAGTCTCCAGGCTCATGGATGGTAAATGACCTTAACTCACTCTCCCTGTTGTTTAGGCACAGTAGAGCAGATGGAATGATTGCTTTGATTTCCTGCTCCTGGTGTTGACATCCTCTCCTGGCTCACCATCTGCTCAAGCTCCAGTGAGGGACAGGCCCTGGCTCCTCTTGTCTGTACAATGCTTAATTCTCCCTCCCTCCACCGGCTTGTCCTGGAGGGAGGGGCCTCCCAGGTCACCGGGCTGGACTAGTGTCAGTTCCCAGGCCAGAGGGGAGGAGAGCCATGCCCAGGTTAGAAGCGGAGACAAACATGGGAATGGGCCAGAACCAGGAAAGCAGTGGTGATGGGAGGGTCCAGCTGCCACCAGGAATCCAATCTTCCCACCTGCTGCTCAATCTCTTCCAGAGAAGATGTGCTCATTTCCAACATTCAGGCCCCATGAATGATTTATAAACCATGTCGAGTTATTGACTAGATTAAGCATTATATTGATCATTTTGAATGAACACCTAGCAAGGGGCTAGAGGAGGAAGGGAGAGACTGTCACAGACCTACCACGTATAATCACACTGTTGTCGTTCATGAACCATGCCTTGGTTCCAACTGGGCCCTCCCAGCTCTCTCCTGTATGGAAACCACAGTGATGCTTAGCAGTGATTTGTTTTTAGTTTGAAAAAAAGGTTGAGGCTGAGTTGTGTATCATGGATTTTTTTTAAAGCCTGCTTAATCCCAAACATCCTTGGGTGACTCTCCAAAGTGCCACCCATGAGAAGCTTCCAGATGTAGACAGAGAGAGAGCATGGAACAGCTCTCTTCCCATTATTAACCTGGTATCCAGGATCAGGCACAAAACTTTCAATTCTTATCTTGTCTCTACCCATCTTTTGCTGTGTGTCTTTTAAGAAAATTATTTCACCTTCCTAGCCTCAGTATCCTCATCTGAAAACTGGGAAGGCTGGGCTAGACTAAGGGTTCTTAACCTGGGTGTCCATGCACTTGGATTTGGGAGAAAAAACACATTTTCATCTTTACTAATCTCTAACTGAAATTTTAGTATTTCTTTCAACTATTTGAAAACATTATTCTGAGAAGGGAGTCTGGGTTTCTCTAGATCAGGGAAGGATGTGATCCATAACTCTAAAAAGCTTAAAAGCTTCTGATCTAAATGATCACTGAGATCTTTATTCTGTCTCTGACGTTCTGTGATTCTAAAATTGTTTGTTAGAACCTGTCTGGTGGGCTCTAGGCCTGTCCTATGGTACAAACTTCATCGCAGGGCCAGCCAGCTGGAAGAGCCCAGCAGCACTGCCCAATGGACAGAGCAGGGAACTTGAGGTGGAGATCTGGTTTCAGATCCGTCCTCAGGCACTGACCAGTCATATATCCTCAGGCATGTCTCTCATTCTCCTTTAGTCTGTTACCTCATCTTTAAAATGGGGATGATAGTAGTATCCCTGGGGTGTTGTGAGAATGGAATGAGGTAATAATAAGTAACACCTTTGGCAGACTTTAAAGTGCTCTATGTTGTTGTTGTTGGGCATTTTTCAGTTGGGTCTGACTCTTCATGACCCTTTCAGGGGCTTTCTTGGCCAACATACTGGAGTGGTTTGCCATTTCCTTCTCCAGCTCATTTTACAGGTGAGGAAACTGAGGCAAAGAGGGTTAAGTGACTTGCCCAGAGTCACCCAGCTAGTCAGTGTCAAATTTGAGCTCAAGATGAGGCCTCCTGGGGGCAGCTAGGTGGCGCAGTGAGTAGAGCATCAGCCCTGGAGTCAGGAAGATGAGGCCTCCTGGCTTTAGGCTCAGGCCTCTATCCACTGCACCACCTAGCTGCCATAAAGTGGTATTAAAATGTTATCAACTATTCTTTATTTCTCTATAGGGATCTTGATGTGCCGAGGGAAAAAGAGATGGGGGAGATCAATGCAAGTCACAGTGAAATCACTCCCCCCTTCTAAACTTGGATCTTTTTCTTTTTTAGCACCAATAGACAAAGAAACCATCCTCACCTTCCACCCCCTTCCTCTCTCCCAATCTTTGTTGCCTTCAGGAGTCGGTGCCCAGCCATCAACAGTGTAAGCTATAAGGGGAAATGCCCTCTCCCCACTTCACAGGCCTCGGGTATACTTAGCTACTGCAGGCATCCCCCTCTTAGGAACATCGGTGCCAGGCCACCAGCACCTTGCCCCAGTGATGGAAGCCATTCTGGCGCCATTCTGATGGACAACACCTGAATGGATCTGCTCATTATCATGTTCTTCTCCATATCTGATGCATGCCGTATGTAGGCTCTAGACACACCATAAGCCTGGACTAAGAAAGTGACTCTAGTACGTGCTCCACCTGCCAGTGAGCGCACAGGGAGAGAAGACATGATACTGAACATTACAGCTGCCGCTCACTGATGCTCCAACCTCTCTCAATCTCTTCCTACACACGATACAAACTCTCAGTGGTACGCAGTTGTATCCACAATGAATGGTTGGTCTCTATATACATCCCTTAGAATGTCCAGCAAAATTCCCAATGGCATCATCCCCATTTGCCTCAGTTCTCCATAGGGAAGTCTTCCCTACCATATGCTGCTCACAGTAGGACCTCTACTCATTCTGCCCCATGACCCTGCAGGATATAGCAGGCATATGGGGGGACACCCTTGTACATCATTTAAATAATTATTAGTTAATAGGGATGTATATGTAGAGCCCGTAATAGATTGCATGCCATCTTGGGGAGAGAGGGGGAGAAAATTTAAAACTTATGGAAGTCAATGTTGAAGATAAATTAATTAAATATTAGAAAAAATAATTATTAGGCCATATGAGGCAATATGTTAAGAGTAATGGATTTAGAGTTAGAAGCTCTGGGTTAAAATTTTGCCTCTGATACTAGCTAGGTTATTGTTGTTGTTATTCATCCTTTCTTCTTGAAGAGGACCAATGACACCACTAGGGTGATGTCTTGACTTGAAAGTGAATTGTACATGAGTGGAGCTGAGCCACAAAGTCATCAGCCTCACTCTTTCCCCCAAGACAAAGGTCAAGATGACTGGCAGTGGCCCAGGATGCAGTGAGTGACCTTGGCCTTCCTAAATTGAGGTCTTTCCCAGGTCTCGTTTTGTCTGAGGCACAACCATTCAATGACTAAGAGTCAGAGGTCAGAGGTTGAGGTGGGAAGCTATAGGAGAAAAAGGAGAGATTCAATAAAGACAGGTTATGTAGACTGACTTCATACACTCTCATTTAACATGCATCATTTGTAACGTGTGGCCCCATCTACATTGGATGGGGCAGTTTCCACACCAAGTTCCATACTCTGATGAAATTACTGGTCCATATATGAAATTACATCCATATACTTATGTGCATGTTTATGAATCTCTTACATTAATCATTTTATTTCATTTCAAAGCACTTGACACATGGTCTCATTTGATCTCTGAACCATATCAGTGAGGTCTTCTAAATACAAAAGTCAGGAGTCTATTCAGAGGCCTATAGAGGAAGGAGCACTCTGGTGGGAGGTGTTGCCTGTTCTCAGTTCTATCACCAGAGGTCCCAGCTTGGAATAACTGATGAAATGTATGTGGTGCTGGATGACATCCTGATCTATATCTTGCCACTGGACCTACATGGCTCTGGAGGAGAGAGTGAGGCTGTTGATTTTGCATAGCCCTCCCTCACTTAAAGCCAATTCACTTGCAAGTGATGGCATCACCTTCCTGATGTCATGGTCCTCTTCAAGACAACAACCCGTGAGTAGCATGAGCTATCCCACTAGGTGCCCAACTGGCCAGTTCCAATTAGACAATGCAGCTCCTTCCTTCCTTCCTTCCTTCCTTCCTTCCTTCCTTCCTTCCTTCCTTCCTTCCTTCCTTTCTTCTCCTCCCTTCCTTCCTTTCCCTGTGTCCACATAGTGTCATACCCTTACCTGCTGGTACTCTGCCCAAAGGAATGTAAATTTTGATTGCTGAAACCTGACAAGATATCTTAGGTTTTAAGGGCTAGATTTCTTTTTTAAGGACCTAGCCTGGAACCCAAATCACTCTGGTCCTCATTGATTGGCCCACAATAGGTCCTAGCCCAAGCCCATAGAGTCATTGTTTGGGCCCCATTGCTCAGAGTGAATGTAAATAGCATTTGTTTCTGTTTTGGCCAAAAATCCTGAGGGTCTTCCCCTCCCAGATTGATTTTTTTGACTGGGTAAAAGAGGCCATTCTATGCCTCATTTCTTACCTAGTCTTAATCACTGAATGGGTATTGCCTTAGTCAAACTAAGACCTGGAAAAGACCTTAGTTTAAAAAAAGCCAAGGTCTCCCACTGCATCCAGGGCTATCTCCAGTCATCCTGATCTATATCTTGCTACTGGACCTAGATATCTCTGGAGGAGAAAGTGAGGCTGGTAACTTTGCACAGTCCTCCCTCACTTAAACCTAATTCACTTGCAAGTCATGGCATCACCTTTCTGATGAGATGGTCCTAGTGGAAAAGTCCTTTATAAGGAATAATTTTAATATGGAGACAAGAGGAGGAAAGATTTCCATGCAAGGGAAACAATATGGACAAAACTCTAAAGGGAGGGGAGGGCAGACAAAGAATAAGGCTGATCTGGTTAGAGTATAAGTTGCATAAATAAAGGTCATGGGTGATAAGTCTGGAGATATAGCTTAGAGCAAGATAGTGGAAGGAAGGCTTTGAATGTTAAGCTAAGGACCCTATCCTATAGGTCACTGAAGGTTGGTTGATGTGGTGAAAGTGGCCACTATATCATAAGATTTAGAGTTGGGAGAGAGATCTCATTTAATACAACCCCTTCCTTTTATAAATAAGGAAACTGAGTCCCAGAGGAATGGTATGACTGGCTCAGGGCTATGTATATAATAAGTAATCAAGACAAGATTTGAACCCAAACAAACCCATGGCATTGCACTCCAGATTGATTGCTCTTTCTAGTATACCACACTAAGGGTTCAGAAAAAGTTAGCTGGAAGTGGTGGGCCAGTCAGACTAAGAAGAGCAGAGAGGTCAAGAAGAGCCCTTGAGATTGTTTTCTTCAGCTTGATCTCCAATATGGCCCCATGAAGGCTGTATGTCCACCTATGAGGAATATTGTAGAGGCATCACCGCAGATTTAAATCTTACAGCCCACTGAATCCAGCATTCTCATTTTTCAGATGAGGAAACTAAGGTACAGTTTCTCCAGAGACTTGCCCAGGTGAAGACCAGACTAGATGACCTCTGATGTCCATTCCAACAGTGAAATTCTGTGACTACAAAAGGAAAAAAGAATAGGAAATTCTAGACAAAGAGCAGGACGGTTATGAGAACTAAGGAGACCAAGGAAGTTGGGACCGTCCCCAGGCTCCACCCCCCACCTCCCCACTATCAAGGAGATGAAAGAAAGGGAGGATGCAGAGGAAGGTGGGGTAACAGGGTCAAGCTTAACCCTTCCATAACCTACTCCCCTCTTTTAATTCCCTCTGAACAGGCCTGATACAGTTCTGATAGAAAACATGCCCCATGCATGGTTCAGAAGGCTACAGAATTGAGAGCTATTAAATACTAAAAAGACAAGGTGAGAAACAATTTGCAAAATCTCCTCTTTTTATAGACTGCAGCGATTGAGAAAAATTGAGTAAATTCCCCAGCTGCCTCAACTGCAGTCTGTTTCGAGATTCCATCAATTTTTTTACGGTACAATCAATATTTATGAATCCCCAAAGAAATGTCACAAAGAGAAACCTGGCTTGCAACATTTTCTCAGTGGTTTGCAGAGATGTAACAGGGGGATCTAAATAACTTTTAAAATAATCTCAATGACAATCAAAGACTCTTCTACAGCCAATATGGTTTTAATGGCAGCGTTTATATTCTTGCTGTTGTGGCGAGGGAATGGGGGCGGGGCCAGGGGAGGAAATATGCTTGTGGTTTAATCTCTCCAAAAGATGACATTTGGCTGTACTAAGTACATGGCAATATGATATTTAAAAATTCAAAGGAAGTGCTATATTAAAAAGTCACTGGAATTTTAAAAAATGCATTAAAATATCCTCCATTGGAGAAGCAATGGATTTTTCAGTCAGCTAGGAAAAAAAAAAGATTTCTAAGGGGGAAAAAAACCTAGGCAAACAAATCCACATTCCTTTAATGGCTACTTTAGGTTTAATATCTAAACTTATTTAAATAACTCTGAGCCCTCCTGCTGAGAAATATTGAAACTAATGGATTCCTTTGTGCGCAATCTCCATTTAAATGTAGAGCTTAATTTCCCTTTGGGCTAAACCTGTGTGAAACTTGTCTTGAGATGTCCCTCTGAAAAGAGAAAATCCACACAGAATGTGGGGATTTTTCAGGGGAGGTAAGGGGGGTAGGAATATTCCTTTATTTTATTTAAAATGTATTTTGTCCATTAAAACTAAGTAACCAACTCTGTTATGAGTTTCTAAAACGGGACTCTGGGCAAAGGCTAACTTTATAACTGAGGGACTGATGCCCTCTCTGGAGTTCCAAGGGATCTGAGGGGAGTTTAATGAAGAGAAGGGAGCATAGTAAGAGGGGACTGGGAATTAAAACAGAGAGGGGGTAGTGAGGACTACCACCAAAAGGTGTAGAACTTGCAAGTCAGTGGCACCCAGCATAAACCTTGATCTTACCTAAGATCGGTCCCTTGTATATGGACATAGCTACGGATTTATAGAATTTTCAAACTGGGAGGTGCCTTAGATGGTTAACAGTCACGTACACTATAAAGAAGTATCTAAATCTGTTCATGTATGCATACAGATAGATTTATGTATGCAAAGGAAACCAGCCTTATTCATAGCCATTTTTGGAGGATGGATTTAGGTGCCCAAAAGACTCTACTTCCCACAAAAAATCCTCTCCTGTTGTTTAAATGATGTCTGAAATTTGACTTTTAGCGATTAATTTCTTTAGCTTAAGAAGTTCTATTTGAGCAGAATCAGAGAAACCGAAGACTGGTCTGAGATTCAGTGACCCAGCCTCATGGCATAGTGGAGATAAAGTCAGGCAGGGTAGAACAGAACAGCCTACTTCCCCACCAGGAATAGACCAACATATAGTATAAATACTCATAGGTACTAAAACCCCTTTCACTCCCCACTTCATGATAAAACTTTTTCACTGGCCAGGCAAAGGCCTGAGACTTCTATCGTTAACAATGTTCTTGGGTTAATCAATCAATCAACAAATGTTTATGTACCTGCTGTAAATGGTGTCCATCCCCTTGATTGGGAAACTTATCCAAATGATCACTGACTTTCTTGATATCCCCCTTTCATTTTAATAAAATTTCCTTCTGTAATGTTGTAAACTTCATGCTTACAAGTGGGGAATCAGTCTCAAAGTACTGAGAGATAACTTTCACACATTTTCCTAGGTGGGGCCCATGCACTAAGAGAGTGAGAAAATCTCCCCAAGTGCCTAGGCCCTTTGACTCATAAGAATCTCTGCTACAAGGGTCAACCAAGACTTTAAAACAATCATAGATTGTATTTATGAACCATTACATGCCCAATCTTCTACTAATTACTAAAGGGATATACAGAAGCATGAAACTCAGGCTCTGAGCTCAAGGAGCTTGTAATCTAGCCGAAAAGACAAAGGTCACATACAAGAGACAAAATTGACAAAATTAAGAACCGAATTGTACAGTCCTAAGAAGAATCACTACACAATAGTTCAATGAGAGAAAGATTAGTGGGGGCTGGCATGGCCAGAGACTTCATGGAGGATGGGGACTTGATCTGGACCCCAAAGGATAGGATTTAGATAGGCAAAAGTGAGAGATAAAGAGAACATTTCAACTGGGCCTTCACTAGAGCAAGGCAATACTTTTATTCCTGATAATTGATTCCCTTTCTCATTCCCCACTGAAGCTATTCTAAATCTTTTCTTCCCTCCACAAGCTTCCTACATTTTTCCTTCCTTTTCTCTTTCAAGTAAAGACTCTGATTCTTACTTTACTGAGAATATTGAGGCCATTAGACATGAAATGTCTCTTCTCTCATTCTCTTCATCTTAAAACCCCTTCACATTACCTCAGACAAAGAGGTAGGTCTTCTTACCAAGGCCACCCCTCAAAACAAGTGTTTGATCCCATCCCCTGCTCTCTTTTCCATCAAATTGCAACTTCGATCATCTTCTCTCTTCTCTTCTCTTCTCTTCTCTTCTCTTCTCTTCTCTTCTCTTCTCTTCTCTTCTCTTCTCTCTCTCTCTCTCTCTCTCTCTCTCTCTCTCTCTCTGTCTCTGTGTGTATCTTTCTACATCTCTGTGTCTCTCTGTGTCTCTCTTTCTCTAGCTCTCTCAAATCCTCAACCTTTACTAGTTCCTTCCCTATGGCTTCAAACATGCTCTCTCCTTCCACTATCATCTAAACTCCTTGCAAAAGCTTTTCTAAACACTTTGCAATCTGGTTTCTGACTACATCAGCCAACTACAACAGCTCTCTCCAAAGTCACTAGCAACCTCTTAATCACCAAATCCGATGGTCTTTTCTCAGTCCTCATTCTTCTCTATCTGTCTGCTGCATTTGATGCTGCTGATCACCTTCTCCTCCCAGATGCTCTCTCTTCTCTGGATTTTCATGACATTTTTCTTTCCCAACTATGGTTTCCTCCAAGATTTTGTTATAGGTCTTCTTGTATTTTCCCTCTACATTCTCTCTTGGTGATCTCATCAACTTACATGTAGACAATTTTAACTTCTATCTACGCAAATGTATAGATCCAGCCTCAGTCTCTCCTCAGAGCTCCAATCTCCCATCATCAACTCTTTATCAGAAATTTCAAACTAGATTTCCTGGATACACCTCAAATGCAACGTGTCTAAAACTGAACTCATTCTTCCCCCACCCAAACTGTGTTCAGTCATTTTTCAGTCATGTCTGACTCTTCATGACCCCATTGGAGGTTTTCTTGACAAAAGTACTGGAGTGGTTTTCCATTTCCTTCTCCAGCTCACTTTACAGATGAGGAACAGAGGCAAATATAGTTAAGTGGCTTGCCCAGAGTCACACAGCTAGTAGGTGTCTGAGGCCAGATTTGAACTCAGGAAGATGAGTCTTCTGACTCCAGGCGCAGCACTCTATGTATGGCGTCACCTAGATGTCCTCTCCCCAAATGCCCTATTTCTATTAAAGGTACCACCTTTATTCTAGACTCCCTCATTCATAACCTCAGCATTCTCATGGATTTGGCACTCTCTCACCTTACATGTCTAATCAATTGCCAGATCTTACAATTTCTACCTCCACAACTTCTCTCACATCTTCCCCCTTCTTCTCATTCACACGATTACCCCCTTAGTTCAGGCCCTCCTTTCTTCCCCCATACCTCTTCTTGGGAGCTCAGTGGCTTCCTTCCTGGAAGTGGACATGACCGTCCAAAAATTCCCAGTGGCTCACTTTTCTCTCTACCAGGAGAGAGGACTGGAAGCAACCAGATTTCTACCTCTGTTCAACTCATTCCACTTCCTACCCCTTCTCCTAGCCTAACCAACCGGAGAAACCCTTGTTCAGACTATGTAAAAAAGAATTAATGATTTCTACTTACGTGAGCTGCTTGCCAACTGTACCAGTGATCATAGAGCACAATAACAATGATTCAATAACATTAATGGATGGCCCATGATCTTCGTTGTCTATTTTACCGAACAATGACCCCATTCCAAAATGCCCCACCTTCATAGTTTGGGGCTTAATTAGCAGAATCACCTGCTTTTGATTTTTAAAAATCATAGAGGTACAAATCACAAATCTGTGACTTTGTATAAGTCACTAGCCTCTTTGAGCCTCAGTTTCCCTGTCTGTAAAAGTGAGAGGGCTGAGCCAGATAATTTCTAAGGTCCCTCTTGCTCTAAACCCTATGCCTGGGATCACAGGACTTCAGTCAGGGATCACCTTCAAATACATGGGACCCATATTAGCTACATCGAAATGCTTCTTAATTAAGATTCTTTTTTTCCTGCCTTATGCATAAATTAATCAAGGTAATTATTGCAGCATTATTACTATTACATTGTACTTATAGAGCCCCTACCTCCAAGGTACTCAAAGTAGTTTATAGATTCTTTTTTTAATCTAATGAACTCACATTGCCTCCCAGTGAGGTGAAGAAGAGAACAGGGATTATTATCTTTGAGTTGGAGAAGGAGAAACTGGGTCAGGCCAGGAGCCCGGGCAGCTGGCAGCAGCTGCTGCAAAATCACCGAACCACTCAGTTTCATTTTCTGCTGCGTCCACAGGAGTGCAAGATTCTGGAGGGGGAGAGGGAGATATCCTTTAATCTCTCCTTCCTTCCTTCCTTCTTTCCTTCCCTCCTTGCTTCTTTCCTCCCTCCCTCCTTTCCTTCTTTCCTTCCTTCCTTCTTTCCTTCCTTCCTTCCTCCCTTCCTTCCTTCCTTCCTTCCTTCCTTCCTTCCTTCCTCCCTTCCTCCCTTCCTCCCTTCCTTCCTCCCTTCCTTCCTGCCCATAAGTGCAGGATATATGCGTATTCCCCAGTGAGGACCTCTCGGTTCACCACCTATCACCACAGTGCCCTCAGAGTGATGGTCAAACCTGGATAAAGGTCAAAAGACTCACAATGCAACTCCTATTTGTACCCTCCACTAAGCACTGCCATAACCATTTCCTCAGAGACTTTGAATGTTTTAGTTCTTGTATAAGGAGAGAAAGTGAGAGGAAAATAAGAAGACCGTAGATCTAGAAAGCACTTTGGAGGTCACCTAATCTAACTCCTTCATTATTACAGATCAGGAACCTGAGGCCCAGAAATTTAGTGACTTGCCCTAGAGCTGGGATTTAAAATCAGCTCTTGTGACTCCAGGTACAACATTTTCTGCACTACACAATCCTGCCTTTTTATTGTCCTTTCCACTGGTATCTCTAAAATAGAATATGAGAGGTTGAAGGGACTTCATGGATACATGCTCCCTCCTCCAATAAGGTGTAAGCTCCTTGAGAACAGAGACTATATCATTTCTGCTCTTTGGATGTGCAGTACCCAGACCATAAAAGGAAGAAAGGAAGGAAGGAAAGAAGGAAGGAAGGAAAGAAAGAAGGAAGGAAGGAAGGAAGGAAGGAAGGAAGGAAAGAAGGAAGGAAAGAAGGAAGGAAGGAAGGAAGGAAGGAAGGAAGGAAGGAAGGAAGGAAGGAAGGAAGGAAAGAAGGAAGGAAATAAGCATTTATTAAATGTTTACTATGTGCTCAGCACTATACTGAGCATGTTATAAATATTATCTCATTTGATCCTCAAAACAACCCTGGGAGGGTTGCTAGGTTTGATTATTATTCCATTTTACAGTTGAGGAAACTGAGACAAACAGAGGTTAAGTGAGTTGTCCTGAGTCACTTTCCTAGAAGGTCATACAGCTAGAGTCACATAAACGGTAAGTATCTGAGACCAAATTTGAACTCAAGTCTTGACTCCAGGCCCAGTGTTCTCTCCACTATGCTACCTAGCTGCCTAATAAATGCTTGTTGATTGATGGATGTCCAGTTGAGCCTCACTTATTAAGCAGTCCCAGAATACAAAAATACATATACATTATATATGCCATACATAGTATACTATATATACATATATACACACATAGTGCTTTAAAGTACTATATATATATATATATGTTACATATACCATAGGTAGGTAGCACTTTCAGCACTGTATATATACATATATACGTACTACCAGATAGAGAGGCAAGTATAAATGTTTCCACCTGGTGAACAACTTGGAAAGACTAGTTATTTAGGAAGTAAGTGACATGGGTTCTACCCCACCCAGCCTGAATTAGCTATGTGACCTTCCCCTCTCTGGGTCTCAGTTTCTGCCTCTGTAAAAGGAGAGGGATGGACTGATGATCTTGAAGGGCCCCGGGAGCGGCTACATTCTATTATGTCTAAGCAATGAGGAAAATACCTGTGAAAGTAGCTTGTGAATCCTACTGTGCTCTATGGATATTGTGGATGATTCTTATCTTGCACATTAGCTGTTGTCATTAGCAAATTCTAACCCCTAATCTTTCAGGGCCGATGCTGCCCTGGGCCCCAGAGTAAGTGCAAAATTAGGTAAAGCCCCAAGCGTTTCCACTTGAGGGGTTGGAAGGCGATCAATGATACCCCAGCTCAAGGCGTCTGGGGCAGCCTGGGCAAGCCGTCCCCACGCTGTGGGCCTCTGTACCATTCCCCCTCCGCCACAATTTGGCAAGTGACCCAGCAGAATATGGAAACCCGAAATGAATTCAGCAATTCAGGAGTCCTGGGAGATCCTCCAGTGAAACACTGCTCTTATTACACAGACTAAGAGAAACTGCAGGTCAAATAACATCAGTCTGATTTAATTTAGCAAACTTTTTGTCTCAGATACTTTTTGGTTTTTATGCCAGTCATTTTCTTATATACCACAAATGTTGAATTATCTTTTATAAAAAAAAAAGAGTAACTAATCAAAACCAATCAACAAAGCATCCATATTGGAAAGTGCAAGTAACGTTCTGCCCCCAAAGTCCCCTACCTCTCTGTGTTCTCAGTGTCTATGCTCCATAACCATTTTATTAATTAATTAATCTGAGTTAAGATGGCGGCCAGGTGCTGCTGTGGATAAAGTACTAGGCCCGAGTCAGGAAGACCTAAATTCACATTTTGTGCTCAGATACTTTCTAGCCATGTCATCTAACTTCTGTCTGGCTCAGTTTCCTCGTTAGGAAAATAGGGGTAACAATAGCCCCTACCCCAGATTTGTAAGGAAGGATAAATCAGATGATAGTTGCAACGTACTTTGCATACTTTGAGGCCCTATGTAAAGGCTATCTATAATCATTATTTTATATTGCTTATTTTCTGCTCCACATTATTATTATTATTTTATTTGTCATCACCATTGTTACAGCTATTTAGTCATTATATTATCTATTTATTTTTTATTATTATTTTATATTACATCCCATGTATGTCTTCTAGTTCTGCTTTCTTAGGTCTGCAGACCTACTTGACACAAGCCCTTACACTTCTGAGTTCATCATTTCTTACCTCACCATAACATTGCATGACAATGAACGGGGAGATCAGAGAGGGCCTGGCTGCTGTTCTGTCATCCTCTTGTTGCTACCAGAACTAGTGCCGTGCAGTCACAGTACTGGCCCGTCACCAGCTACCTTTGTAACCCCTGGGCAGATGTTTTCTCCCGGATCCCCAGAAGTGCATTGCTTCCTCCCTGCTCCCATCTCCTTGGTTGAGCACAAGTACTCTAATCCTAATGCTAAAGCTAGATTCCCTCTTCATTCACTCCTTGACATGCGCCATCAACATAAACAGTCACACCTCATTTATCTGCGGAATGAGTGTTCCTTCCACATAAGTGAATTTTCCTGATGAATGAGGCTTACCCCTTTAAGTACCCGCACTCACTTCTTTAGCTTGGCCCATTTTGATGAAAACATTTCCAAAGCATATTGAGCACCTCCATGTCTTAGTAAGGAACACAGACTGGACATGTATAACTTAGACTTCACTTTATGACTCAAGGGTAAAGAACCACTAAGCTCAAAGGGTCTTGTGAGATCATCAAATCAATCCACCATGATTATGAACACCCTGCATTTCCTCTGCTGCAAATTTCCCTCAAAGGCTAGTGAGGCGTGAAGGACTGTCCATGTTCTAAACGGCCCTGGACAAGTTTTGCTTTGTGAATTCTTACATATTTTTATACTTTCCCCCCTTTTTTGCTTTCCTCCCTCACTGTTAAGATGCCAGCTTCTTCTTTTTGTACCTCATAATATGTCTGCCTCTGGCAATGCTCCTCTCTTTGCTGATATAATTGGTTGATTCTAATTTCTTTGGGCCAAGTAAGTAGGTGACCAAGTTTGTTATAACTTTTTGTAAAATGAGAGTAAATGGGTTCTGAATGAGGGTCTAGGGCTCTCAATAGTAAATACATCATTAGTATTCAAGCTTTGTGAGTTCTATTTTGCTTGCTCATCAAGGGCACACCCTGAATAGTTGAACTGCCAGTAAGCTCAGGTCTGCACAACTGAGGTGTTTTTTGTTGTTGAGTCATTTTTCAGTTGTGTCCAACTCTTCGAGAACCCATTTGGGGTTTTCTTTGCAGAGATACTGGAGTAGTTTACCATTTCCTTCTCTAGCTCATTTTACAGGAACTGAGGCAAACAAGGCTAAGTGACTTATCCAGGGTCCCACAGCTAGTGTCTGAAGCCAGGTTTGAACTCTCAAAGATGAGTCTTTCTGGTTCCAAGCCCATTGCTGTGTTCACTGTGCCACCTAGCTGCCCCTAACTGAGGTGTTCCTATATAATAAAAATGTCTATTCTTGTGGCGACCATGAAAACTAGATTTATTTGATATTTTTGTAGCTTAAATGAAGATCACTTTAAGACAATACCATCACGTAAGGCCACAATTATAAATTTAAAAATAAAATATTGACTGAAAATAATAACTAGCATTCATATAGCACCTTAAAGTTTTGCAAAGCACTTTACAAATATCATTTTATTTAATCCTTACAGCAACCCTTGGAGGTAGGTCTTACTATTAACTCAATTTTAAGATGAGGAACTTAAGACTAGGAAGTTAGGTTATTTACCCAAGGTCACACAGCCAGTGACTGAGGCAGGATTTGAACTCAGGTCTTCCCCATTCCAAGTCAGAGCACTATACCCCTTAGCTGCCTAGTCATAGTGAAAAAATGTGTATTATTTAAATAGGATCCTGTTAATATTTCTGCTAGTAAGGACACCCATTGGATGAGTCTACACAAAAAATAGTATGATGTCATCAAAGTAGTTAATACCCATGAATAAAGGATAATGCCTTTGAATTTCATGTCTTCTATGACATAACAAAGATCAGAGCTCAGTTAACATTTTCTCATAGTGATACTTATAATCAAGACAGAGGGTCTTACTTAAAGCAAGAAATGATTACTTTTCACAATAGAAGTATAAGAAAGGAGTATGATTCATGAATTTGTTCAGCTTTCTCTCTGATCCACCTGCTTCCAGTCATTAAGCATACTATACATACAAATGTGATTCTAAAGTACTGAGGTACACCCCACATGCCACAGAAAAAAATCTCATTACTTTGCAGTCATACCGTTCTTGTACTTAGATGCATATATTTCCATTGATATATTTGTGCTATGCATATATAGTTGGTTATACCTAAACATATGGTATGCAAGACCAATTAACTGAAACTTATACCTTGGGATTTTCAAAAAAAAGTAATTAACTGATATTTTTAACACACTTTCTCTGTACAGGATGCTCTATTTAAATGGCTCAATTACGAAATCAGGGATTTTGGTGCCTTTTGCAAAAAGCTGCCCTTAGTGATTCCAAGTTATTTTAGCAATGGACTCGTAACTTGTTCATTATCTTCTACAATGGATGGGAGGCATTATGGAGAGGGGCATGAGAAGGGAAGGGATGGAAAGCAGGTCTAAGGGCATTGGGGTATAATAGAACCAAAATTCTGATCATTTGCTTTCATGAATGAATGAACAGTATTTTATAAAGCACTTATGTGTCAAGAACTAGAGATACAATGAGCAAAACAAAGAGGCTTTCCAGAAGGTCATATTTTAGTCATAGGAGATAGTACATATATAGGAGGATTTAGCTGCAGGAGAGATGGAAAAAGCCTGGTGTGGTGGTCCCTCCTTAAAGGGGCAATTTGTCTTTAGAATAACAGCATAGCATAATGATGTCCCTTGGCAAGTCACTTAACCCTGTTTGCCTCAGTCTCCTCATATATAAAATGAGCTGGAGAAGGAAACGGCAAAGCACTCCACCTTCTCTGCCAAGGAAAGCCCAAATGGAGACATGAAGAGTCAGGCCCAACTGAAATAACTCAGCAACAACAAGAGAACTGACCAAGACTCAGGAAGAACTCAGTTCAAGTCCTGTCTCTAACTTTACTGGCTCTGTGACCCTGGGTAGTCTTTCAGGCAACTCTCTGAGACTATCATTTGCCATCTAGTTAGTTATCTGCGTTGGTATAGGGAGTTTCCCATCACAGTATTCCCTATACTGATTAAATCATAGGTCCAGAGCCTGCCTACCCATGCCAAAAATATTCCCTCACACACACATAGTTCTAGGCATTTAAAACAAAAAAATGCGCATATCCATTTGATAGTTTACTATCTGTAGTAGTAGTTTGTCCACTTTGATAGTTCAGCAAAACTTCGTCTCATCAATTTTGGTGCTCCCTCCACCAGTGTAGATCACAACCCTTTTATGACTTATTCTGTAGGATTCTTGTCCAAGTTTTCCCATAATTCTACTCTCACAGATTTATACGACATAGTAGAGAACTTCCTCTGGTTCTTTTTAATATCCTTTGGGTAGCAGTGCAGCATTTGAGCTTGTCCATGTGCTCACCTTCATTCTCAATATGAGATCTATCCACTTTCCTCTTCTGGTCATACACGTTCTTGATTATGTCTTTTATGCCACTTCTCATGTGCAAGTCTTTATTGTTAATACACTGCTGTCTACCCACACCCATCACACATCTTTCTCTTGCTTTTTTGATTCACCTCAAGTTCTTAATCTTTTCATATCCAAGATTCACAGCCGCACGGTAAATAGCGTTTTTAAAAAAATATGGTCTTTTGAGTCAGGAAGCAACTTAGGACCATTGAAAGTGCTATGCATTTTTCCCAACATTATCCAGTCTCATCTTTTTTCCTATTCAATTCATAGCCTTAAAGGCTCTCTTGAACTAAGTTGTCTTCTAGGCATACATTAAGATCATAGAAGATTCCTTGATAGGTACAACCACAGAGAAAACTTTTTTCAGTAATCCTCTAATTATTTGCGCCAAACAAAGCATAAAACATGGAGATGTGCTCTACTCAAAGATGTCTGCCAATGTTTTCAAGGATGACCTCTACAAATCCTAATTGGGAGAGGGATTCCCTCTTGCAGTTGATTGTGGGTTCTAGTAGATGTTACTCTTTATGGATTACGTTGTGTTGATAGCCCTGGTATACTATAAAGTTTCCTCAGTAGGATAAACAACTACTCAGAATAAACCAACCTAGTGATACATAAAAATCAAATTAATAGAGGATATATATTGCCAGATAATGGCATGCAATTGTCCAGCACTGTACATATACACATCAGTACACAAATCTTGGATGGGCACAGTAGATAAACAAAGGGTTGGGCCTAGAATTTTAAAAATCAAATTAACACAATATTTTTGGTGTAGAATACAGTATTCAGTTTTGGTCAAATGAATATTCTTGAAGAGGTGAGGCAGAAATAATGGAAGTATCACATATTTCTTTCAGCTCCAAATTCATGAGAACCTGTCAGTTGATAGCATTATGTAAGAAAACTCAGGAGTCAAATAGGGCACTGATCCTGACATTAAAGTGTCAGATCCCTTTTCAGAAGATCAAGAGATCGCCACCAGTTTCTGGTCATAAGATTACAGTCTAACTTTTCTTCAACATGCTACGGATTGTAGTTAATAAAACTATAAGAATCTCAAAGTTGAAAGGGACTGCATAGGGTATCTTGTTCAACCTATACCTAAGAGGCAGCTAGATGGCTCAGTGGATAGAATGCTGGGCCTGGAGTCAGGAAGACCTGAGTTCAAATCCCGCCTCAGACACTCACTAGCTATGTGACCCTGAGCAAGTTACCTAACCTCTGTTTGCCTTAATGCACTGCAGAAGGAAATGGCAAACTACTCTAGTATCTTTGTCAAGAAAATCCCAGAAGGGGGGATTTGGACACAACTAAACAACATCAACAAGAAAACCTGGTTTCTATTCGTGGCTCCAACATTTAATAGTTGTGTGTGACCTCAACAGGTTAAATATCTTCTTTGAATCTCAATTTCTTTATCTTTAAAACAGGAATAATACATTTTCTTTCTCCATCTCAGGGTTGTTGTGAGCATCAAACAAGAAAATATGTCCACAGCCATACTCTGCACCAAGATGCTGGCCAAGGTGCTGATACAGTAAACTCACCTGATAGTTCAGTCACCTATCTATACAAGGGAGGGGAAACCACACCAGAGCTGTGATGGTTGCTGCTGGGTCCACTTGCTGCATGTATAATCCAGATGTATAAACTGATAGCTGAGCCAGCTTTGCTAGGATCATGGAGAGTAACCAGAATTAGAATGCAACACTCACTGTGGCAAAAACAACTCTGAGTCAAATAGGGCATAAGGTCCATTGAATCTGACATAAGAGGTGTCAGATACCTGCCCAGAAGAAATTTTTGGTCATAACATTGAAGCCTAGCTTTCCTCCAACATGCTAAGGGTTTTAGTTAATAAAATTATAGAATCTCAAAGTTGAAATGGACTACACAGGCATCTTGCTCAACTTACATCTGAACAGGAATCCCTTCTGTGATGTCCTTGACTAGTGGACTTCCCAACCTTCACTTGAAAACTTCCAGTGACAGTAAACTCACTTCTTACCAAGGTGTCCCATTGCACTTTTGGATATTTTCTAGTTTTAGGTATGAATTTTATCTACTTACCTAAAGGTTTTTCATTCTAAGTCCCTAGGACAAAATAAGGAAGGAAACTAAGAGATTTTAATTCCAAATAATTTTGCAACTAATTTGTGTATAAGTTGTAAGAGGATACTGTTCTTTATAAAGTGGGGGAATGGGAAAGTATGACATAGTGAATAGAGAGCCAGCTTGTGAGTCAGGAAGACCTAGGTCCAAGTCCTGCACCTAATATGTATTGACTATCTAATCTTATGCAAGTTATTTAACCCCTTATTAAATTGGGTGACTTTCTAAGACTATATGTTACATTGATAGAGGCTATTTCCATGCTGGGAATTCCATACATCAATGATATCACAGGTCCAAACCAAACTTTTTTTTCCAAAGTTCAAGAACTGGTGGTGGGGGTGGGGGTGGAGGTTATGATGTATACATAGATAAAGATAATGCACCCAAATGCATGAAAAGTGAATTAGACAAGAATAAAATGCTACCCAAGATAGGAAGGAAAGGTCATTACTAACTAAGGGAATAAGAAGAGCTTTCCTAAAAGAGATGGTCATTGATGTGGACTCTAAAGGCAAAATGAGAAGGCTGGACCAGATAATCTCTAAAGTCTCTTTTACCTCAAAATCCTATGTTTTCATGCAGGATGTCCAAGTTAACAGGAAATGGTCACAGGAGAATGTGGAAATCATGACAGGCAACATGACATGGTAGATAAGTTACTTGGCGTGGAACTATGCAGACCTGGATTTAAATCCTACCTCAGACACTTACTAGCCTAATGATCCTAGGCTAATCATTTAATGTCTCTGTGACTCAGTTTATTCACCTACAAGATGAGAACATTAGACTTCATGGCCTTTAAGGTACTTTCCATCTTTAGAACTATCTTCATGGGAAGACGGGTAGACATCTGAGGTCATAAATCTAGACCTGGAAGGGACCTCCGAAGCTATTTGATCTGACATCTTTATTTTAGAGATGAGGAAACTGAACCTCAGAGACATGGAATAACTGGCCCAAGGTTACGCAAATTGGGAATGTAAAAAGGGAGATCTGAATCACCGACTCCAGAGACAAGGCTTTTTCTTTTGGGTTTCTTGGGAGTCTACATTCTCACTCCCTGGCCAGTTCCTAGGCTTCCAGACTCCCTAAAAGTTCCCAGAATTACCCCAGCTCGAATTCATCCTTCCTCCCTCTTTGATTTTAAGCTTCATGAGGGCTGGGGCTGACATAGACTCTTTCATTTCTATCTCCCTAGTGGACCTAGTTCAAGATCCTGTGCCTCAGAGATGGATGATAATTACTGATTCATTGTTCCCCAACCCAAATGTATCTACTGACACCAATACCAAGTTAAAACAGGGGAAGCAAGAAAGGGAGACAAAGTTCATTTAAGCTTTCTGCTAATGGAACTCACAAATTAGGGCATTTAATTACCAAAGGCAATTTGTTAGTTTGGATGCTAATATTTACATTAGCAACAGCTTTGGAAGCATGAAATCTGATGAATTGGCAAAATGCTCTTACTTATTCCCCCCCCCCAAATTAATCAAATGTCATTGTGATCGGGGCTATTTATAAGTCTAGTTAAGCATAGCTCCCTAGGGAGAAATTTCTCTTCCCACCCCCTTCACATTTTCTGAGCTATCTCAACAATTCTCTTTCTTACCTAGATACTTCATCCCAGGGATGCTCTGTGGGAAGGCATCTGATCTCTTTCTATATTTAATGACACATTTCGTGATAGAAAGAACATTGTATTAAACTATCTTCATTGAAATTAAGAATAATCCCTTATGTTTGTATAATTCTTCCTGCTTTTCAAAGCACCTTCAGAGACTTGGTTTCATTTGAGCCTTAATTCAGAACTCCACAATCATGCCCAAACCTACCTTTCCAGACATTGACCTCTAATTCCCAATAAGAATCCTTTACTTTTTCAAAATAGTATTTGGTCCCTCAGATGGGTTTCTTTCACTGTCACACACATATACAACTGAAATATCTTTCCTTTCTATGTTTGCTCATTGCAATCTTACTTCATCTTGTCAGATCTCCCCTTTTCCTAAAAGCCTTCCTTCATCACCCCTGATAGGGCTGACATTAATTTCTGAACAACTGTAGTAAGTATTATCTTGTTTTCTATGTGAGTCATTTAGTGTTGGCGTATAATGCCTTGTAAAGCACTGTTTTTCTTAAGTGTGCATCTTACCCAGGGGACCATCTCCAGTCATCCTGATCTATACCTTGCCACTGGACCCAGATGTCACTGGAGGAGAAGAGAGTGAGGCTGGTAACTTTGCACAGCTCTGCCTCACTTAAATTAGAAGTTATCTAATTCAACCCTTCAGTTTATAAAGGAGGAAACTAAGACCCAGGAAATTTAGGGGGTTTGTCATATCACATTAAATATAATTTAATTCAATAAGCACTTATTAATCACCTACAATATTTCAGGCACTTGGTCTAGGTGCACAATAATTCTTGCCTTCAAGGGATTTGCATTCTCCCAGGAGGGATGACATGTGGGCAAAGAGGAGATGCAAAATTAAATGCAACCTAATTTCAAGGGGATGAGCTCTAATATCTTAAGGGATTGGTAGAGGCATCAAATGGCAGGCAGTACTTAAGCTAAGAATTGAAGGGAGTGAGTAAGCATCAGATACAGAGATGGGAGAGGAGAACATTCCAGATATGTGAAAGAGATTGCTCAAAGGCACAGTTTTGGGAAATGGAATCTCATGTATGAGGAGCAGGAAGTAGACCACTTTAGCTGGATTGCAGAGTACATGACGGGGAGTAGTGAGGAATTATTCTAGAAAGGTAAATTAGATCTTTAATGTAAAGGACCTTAAATAACAAACAAAGGAATTCGTGTTCTATCTTAGAGGCAATAGGGAGCCATTGAAATTTCTTCAGTGGGGTAGTGACCTATGCTTTAGAAAGATCATTTTGGCAGCCACGTGGAGAATGGATCAGCACAGGAGATACTAGGGGCAGGAAGACCCGTTAAAAGGACACTGCAACAATCCAGGTGAAGAGTGATGAAGTCCTGACCTGGTCCATGTAAGTGTAGAGAAGGAGATAATTCAGCAACTAGTTGGATATGAGAGCTGAGTGAGAACGAAGAATGTAGAGTGAGTTACAATTAAAATTCATGTTACTGTTCTCACCCATATGGTTAATAATTGAGACTGATTGGAAAAGTTCCACAAAGTGAAGCAAATTTCCATTACTGGAGTGTGAACTGGTAGCCACATTTCTTGACTCCTAGAATAGTGTTCTTTCCACACCATCTCTGGCCCCTGACGGCTTGAAATTCCTACCACTAAAGTTGCCAATAGATTAGACAGTGAATCAGGAGGACCATCTCCAGAAGGTAAGTGTCCCTATTTCTAGCTATTCTGATCCTGAATATCCTGTTTGGACTCTTCTTTGTGCCTATTGTCCTGCTGACTTCATGCTACCTGACTGCATTTGGCCTAGCCTCATGCTACTGAGTTTAATCCAGCAGATACCAGAGTGTTTGATTATGTGTAAAAAAAAAAGAATCTCCTTGGGCTTTTCTGAACCAGCCAACTAATCAGTTAATAAACATTTATTTAGCACCTACTATGTGCCAGGCACTGTGCTAGGCACTGGGGATACAAAAAGAAGCAAAGGATAGTCCCTGACCTCATGTAGCTTAAGATCTGATGGGGGAGATGACATGCAAACAAATGTATGAAGCAAGCTGTATACAGAAGAAATAGGAAATAATTAATAGAAACAAGGCAGGAGGATTGAGAGGGATTGGGGGAGGCTACCTGTATGAGATTGGATTTTTAGTGGGGACTTAAAAAAAGCCAGGGAAGCCAATATATGGAAGGACCTGTGGAGAAGAGAAAGGAGAGCATTCCAGGTATGGGGGACAGCCATGACCAGAGCAAAGAGATGGAGTATCTTGTATGTGAAACAGACAAGAGATCACTGTCACTAGACAGAAGAACATGTGGCAGGGAATAAGATGTAAGAAGACTGGAAGGGTAGGAGGGAGCTGGATTATCAAGGGCTCTAAACACTAAATAGAACATTTGAATTTGATGCTGGAGGCAATAGGGAACCAAAGGATTTTGTTGAATAGGGTGGGATCAGCATTTTAGGAAAATCACTTTGTTGGCTGTCAGTCCTACAGTTTGTCAGCTTCCCTGGGATTCCCAGAAATGTCCATTCCTCCTTGGATCTGTAAGGGAGGGGCCTTTTCTTCCCCCCAGAGCATTCTCCTTCACTATGTTAAAAATCTTCACTGGTCTTTTCTAAAGCCTGGCTCGAGTCACCACAGCTCCTGTCTCTGAGCCTGCTTGGCTCATAAGATCATAGCTTTAGAGTTGGAAGGGACCATGGAAAACAACTAGCCCAACTCTTTTATTTATAAATGTTAAGTTCTGAAGACCAGAGAGATGAATGGGGCTTAGCCAAGGCTATACAAATATTAAGTCATGGTGATAGTTCCCTGGATTTGGATAACTGTTGTATTTGGTTCCTATTCATCTTCTCTTCTTCTGCTGCTATAACTAGATGCCCTAGACTGCAACTGGCATCTACTTCTTTCCTTTAAGACCCTTCCTCTTTAACATAGGAGGTTAGTGTCATAGATTCAGAGCTAGAAGGAATCTTAGAAGTCATCAAATCCATCCTTTCATTTTTCATATGAGAAAACTGAGGCTCAGAAAGGTTAAGTCATTTGTTCAGGATCACACAGCAAGTAAATATCCTAGGCAGGAGTCAAATTAAACTATAGTCTCCTTGACTCCAAGACATATTTGGCTGGCCACAAAAGTGCATTTTTCCTTATTAATAAAGGGAAAGAATTTTGTGTGTATATGTGCCTATACAGAGAAGGAATATATAAGCTTGAGGAAATTAGTAGTATGAATAAAATTTAAGTCATCATCTGAAGTCTTACTTCTGTTGATACCTCATTATACCATGGCAACATGACAAAGTTCTCAAAGATCATGAGCACAAGTTAGAATGATGTCAGTAAGAATTTCATGAAGAATTGTATATCTTGTTTGAAAACCACTATAGGAAAGTTCAGAGAATTTTGTCATCACAAGATCAGCAATCAATTTGAAGGCATAGAAGACAATGTACTAAATCTTGTGAATGAGTTGCAGTTTATGGTACTGTAAAGAATAATCAAATCTGCCCAAATATGTGCATGGATCTGTGATCTCATCAATTGGGATGCTCCCTCCGATGGGGTCAGATGGCCAAGAATCATACCGGATAGGCAAACATGGATGAGTCGTAATCTCCATCCTTGGAGATCTTTTGATGTCAAAACAAACAAGAAAGGCTCCTTCCTGAAGTGATGTAGGTCAGAAACACACCCTTCTACTACCCATTGCTCTTGTGATAACCAGTTCTCATCCTAGAATACCATCTATCATTTGAGGATTCGCTCACATGGATATTCTGACCCATGTTTGTTCATTGGTCTACTAACCCAAACACCCTCAGCTCACCAGGAAGCCAGTCCTCACACATCAGTAGTCCACTCACATTTCCAATAAATCTCTTATCTATTCAAGTGTCTCTCCTTCCTCTTTCCAGATAGAGGAGGGGACAAACATTTAATGCCATTCACGAAGTTCACAAAGGTCAGCCCTTCTATCAAGCCTTGCTATTGCCAAAGCCCTATACTCACAGAAATATGGAATATTAGAGATACAGAAGATCTTAGAGACGATATCATCTATTTTCTTCATTTTACAAAGGAAGAAACTGAAGCTTAGTTAAGTGGTAGTGTCTTGTCCAATGTCACACTGTCACACAATAAGTAACAGAGCTGGACTTTAACCCTAGGTCTTCTATCTCCAAGTCCAATGTATGAGTCACTGCATTAAAAAAAAACCTCTTTCACCCTACCCAGGGTGTCCTTCTCAATGGAGAGCAGAGCTGATTCTGCCTCTGGTCCTTCTCTCACCCCACCCCCTGCTGCCAGAAGAAGGTATTGGGGGGAAGAGGTATCTATATTTATGTAGATATCCAGTTATACTGGTCTTTGCATTAACCTAAAATAGGAGACAAAAGCTTCTGGTTTCTGTGAGATCTTTAAGAATTTAAGCTAATAGCTGTTTGACCAGAGCCGTAACTAGAGATTATGGAGGCTAGGGTAAAATGTAAGACGAACTCAGCTGAGGGACAAGGGGAGACCTCTGGATCTCAGGCCCCGTGGTGACCTAGACACCTCCAGGATGCTTACTGAAGAGGTCAGTGCCCCCTCAGAAGATACGGTAGCAGAAGTAGGGCAGGGACCTAGCCAGAGAAGAACTCTGGTGGAGAACAGGGAGGAGGTCATCTGGTATCTTCCTATATTAAATAATCATTCTTAGTAACTAGGTGCCACCTCAGTTGTTTCTACCTGCTGAAGGAATATAAGCATTACCAATGCCCTCTAAATCTCTGCCTGGTCCTCCCACCATAGTAATACCTCTCTGCTAGACTGTAATTTCCAGAATGGTAAGATCCCTGCCTTTTAGAAACGTTGTATCTGTGCCTTTGCACACAATAGAAACTTAATAAATGTTTGTTGAATTGAATGAATGAATCTTTAAAATAAGGACATTGACTTCAACGTCCCTCTAAACTCCCAAATTCCATGATTCTAAGTCCAAGGCTACTTGAGTGTCTGGAACTTTGACATGTTCTTTCCCTCACCCCTACTGTCTCCTCACCCCCAAATCCAATCTCAGAGCCTCCTCCCACCCTCCCACCCCAATAACCCGGGCTCTATGTTTCCCAGGAAACACAATGCACTCTGTTCCTGCCGGCGGCACCAAAGAACAAAAATGCAACCCCAGCAGCCCAAGTGTGCTGTGTCCGCCTCTCCCCACCCAGTGGAGCAGAGAGGATTTTGCCGATATTTAATTAGTTTGCAATATTATGTATCTTTTTAATCTTTTAATCCATTTAATCAAAAAAAGTTCAACAAAAACCGCAACCAACCAACAATGCCCCCAATTTGTGTTTTGTCTGACTGCGAGTAATATTCATGTCTACATGAGGATGGCATGTAATTAACATGTCATAATCAAAATGACTAAGTTTGACACATTATAATCACTGCATGGAGATTATAGCATAGCCAGGGGCGATCCACACAGCCTATCTTAATATCATTTGCATAATGAAAGCATGGTGGCAGTAATAGCTTTTTTCTCTTGTTATCATAATTTCACCCAGGGCTGCATAGGGCTCTGGCACCATCAGATGTTGCCTGTTAAAAGTCATTGTGACTTGAAGATTGCAGCAAAAGTGACCCAGTGCCTTCTACCCCTTTGGACAATAGCCCCACGTTCAGCTTTAGGTCAAGGAAGGAAAAGTCTGGGGACAAATAATATCCCTGTATCCTGGATAATGTCCAGACAATGTCAGCCAGGACAGTATTCAATGCAAGGCCAGCTGATCTGCTGATCCCATATACTAGGATCCCACATGTAGACCATGCCAGATTTGCTTCTGACAGTGCCATAGCCCAAAATTCTAGGGCCACTTAGATTTCTATATAAAAAAAATCCCCAAAGAAGAGCTTTTATTTTGGGGTACATTTTCCCATGCATAGTCCTCTTGGAATACTGGGGCTGCTTGTCTGGTATTTACTCTTCCTGGTAGCCACATAACTACAGTTGGCTATCATTAGGTCACTAATAAGGTCAAAGTCATGGGCCCAATCCCTGCATCAGGTATTACCTTTGCCGTACCCTGGACACATGACATTAGAGTTTGCAGGTTCTAGAGCTAGAAGGGACGTCACAGATTGAGAATTGGAAGGGACTATAAGGGCAATCTGGTCCAACACTCTCATTTTATACATGAGAACAATGAAAACAATGAAACCCAGAGAATTTAAATGATTTGTTTAAGATTATACAGGTAAAAAAATAGCAGAACCAAGATTCAAATCCAGGTCTTTTGATACCACAGATGGTATTTTTTTTTACCAGAACATACTGCTTCCATCCTTAATCCCAGCAGTCCATCTAATAAATGGGTCTCATTGATTGTAGAAATACTCAGCAAGAGAATGAGAATGACTCATGGAAAATTTATCCCTAATGGTAAAGAAGGGCCACTGGGTGGTGCAGCGAATAGAGCACCAGTCAGGAGGACCTGAGTTCAAATCTGACCTCAGACACTTCTTAGCTGGGTGACCCTGGGCAAGTCACTTAACTCTATTTGCCTCAGTTTCTTCATCTGCAAAATGACTGTTATGGTAATTAGGGTGGGACTTTTTTACTGTTTTCTCCTTTGGAATGCTGAGGTAATCAAGTAACTTTGATGAATCTTGCCTTTCAAATGTAGCAGCAAGCAAAGTAGGACTTTTTGCTGTTTTTTTGTTTGAGCCCTTCTCAGCACTGAGGTAATAAGGTGCCTCAGGGCCCTGATATGTGTATATAAGATCTGAGGTTGGCGTTTTGTTTTGGGGGCACATTCATTGAAAGAGTATTGGTGACAAGACTCTGGGGAGTCGTTGAAGCAGCCCCCCCCACCTCCAGCTTTGAAAAACCCAGATGTTGGTGCTTCTCTGGTAACTATGTATGGAGATGTTGGACAGACAGCTAGAAGCCTGTCTGCTGGCTTGTGTTATTTGCTCTGCTTATATAATTTCTGCTTGTAATTTCTGTTTGTATTCTCTCTCAAGGTGCTGGCTTTTCCCCTTGAACTAAGTGAATGGTTTAGCATGTTTAATTAAGGTAAGATTGTTAACACCTTAAAGCTGCTTTCTTTGGAAAAGCAGATCAAAAACCCTGTGCTAGCAGCCCTCCTGTGTACTCTTGTTGGTCTTGCTGTTGGTCTTTCACCCCCACAGCAGCTGCCAGCAGCATTGTTGTTACAATGATCTGAAGAAGGAAATGGCAAACCACTCCAGTATCTTTGCCAAGAAAACCCTAAATGGGATCACAAAGAGTTGGCTACAACTGAAAACAACTAAACAACAATGGTAAAGAGTCACTTTAGTCAGTCAGCAAGTACTTATTAAGCACTAGGTGCCAGGTACTGTGCTAAGCCATGGGGATAGAAAGAAAGGCCAAAAAAAAGCAATCCCTGCTCTCCAGGAGATCACATTCTAATGGGGAAGGCATGAGTAACTATATAGAATGTATAAAGTGCAAATAAAGGGTGATGGGAACAGGGAGGAGACATTTGAGAAGATGACTTAGAAGGCCTCCTACAGAAGGTGGGATTTAAGCTAAGTGTTGAAGGAATCCAGGAGGTGAAGATGAGAAAGGAGAGCAGGTGTGGGAGAAAGACAGTAAAAAAGGCAAAGGGTCAGGAGAAGCTAGAGTGCTGCATTCTAGGAATAACTAGTTGGCCAGTGTCACTGGATCATAGAGTATGTGGAAGGAAGGAATATGTAAGGAAACAGGAAAAGGGGGGAGGGGCAGGCTCTGTATGGCTTTAAAAGCCAAATAGGATTTTACATTTGATCCTGGGGTTAATGTGGACACATTTTAGTTTAATGAACAGGGGACTGCCATCAGACCTGTATTTTAGGAATATCACTTTGGCAGCCAAGGGGAGGATGGAATAGAGTTGGAAGAGACTTGAGATTGGGAGACCACTTAGAACACTAATGAGACCCAGGCATGAAGTTAGAAGAGGCTGCACCAGGACAGTGATCACAACAAGTGGAAAGAAGGGGATACATATAAGAAATATTTTCAGCTTATAGCAAGACTAGGCAACAGAGTAGATATGTGGGGTGATGCTACCAAGACTGGGAGCCTGGGTGACTTGGGGTGGGTAGTGTAGTGTAGAATAGTAATACAGAAGTTGGGGAGAGGGGATGGCTTAGGGAAAAAGGTAAAGAGTTTCAGATATCTATGGCACATTCGGTTTGAAATGAGTAAGAGACAGCCAGCCAGTAATATGAGACAAGAATTCAAGAGAGAGGTTAGGGCTAGATAAAGAGATTTAAGAGTTATGTACGTAGTTGTTGATTGGTTGCTGTCCTTCATTCTTGAAGAGGACCAAAATGTGTGTCCAACTGTGGCTGACTAGACCAATACAAGCTTGGAATGTTTTACCACAGGTAGGGCACAAATAGTCCGTGTGAACATTTGAGGTGGATACTCTCAACTTGCGCATCCTGCATTTCCTTTGAGCTATCTCAATTCTGCTTTGCTCACGGAGCACAGCACCTTCTCTGATGTGGGCACACCATGCTGAGCTGTCCTGTGCCAATGTCTCCCATGTCACATAATCAATTCCAAAGTTCTTGAAAGAGACCTTGAGAGTGTCCTTGTATCCCTTCTTTTGACCACCAGGGCGCGCTTGCCCTGTGTGAGTTCTCCACAAAACAGTCTTTTTGGCAAGTGTACGTTTTGTATTCAAACAACGTGGCCAGCCCATCAGAGTTGCACTCTCTGAAGCAGAGTTTGAATGCTTGGCAATTCAGTTCAAGTAAGGACCTCATTGTCTGGTACCTTATCCTGCCAGGTGATCTTCAATTCAAATGGAAGTGATTCAATTCAAAGGGAAGTTTCCTGGCATGGTGCTAGTATACTGTCCAGGTTTCATAGGCATACAATGGCTCTGTAGACTTTCAGTTTGGTAGTCAGTCTAATACCTATTCTCTCCCATGCTTTCCTTCGGAGCCTCCCATACACTGAGCTAGCTCTAGCAATGTGTGCATCAAGTTCATTATCAATGTGTACATCCCTGGAAAGTACACTACCAAGGTAAGTGAACTTATCCACAGCATTCAAAACTTTTCCATTTGCTGTAACCAATGGTTCCATATATAGATGGTGTGGTGCTGGTTGATGGAGCACCTGAGTTTTCTTGATGTTAATTGTTAGGCCAAAATTAGCACAAGCAGCAGAGAATTGGTCCATACTTTGTTGCATCTCAGCTTCAGAGGCTGCATCGAATGCACGACCATCTACAAATAGAAGATCGTGAACCATCACTCCCTCCACTTTGGTCTTGGCTTATAGCCTTTTCAAGTATTTCAAGCTATTTATGGGTCAAAGACCTACCTATGGTGCATCTCAACTACTCAGTGTTGATAGAGTCACGCTGATTAGTGATAAGGATAGGATCCTAGAGAGATGGGCTGAACACTTCCATAGTGTTCTCAACAGACCATCATCAATCAATGCTGAGGCCATTGACCCTTTACCTCAGATTGAAGTCATCCCCTCTCTAATGGAAGCTCCAACTGAAGAAGAGGTTTTGGATACCATTAGGCTCCTTTCATGTAAGCACCTGGTACCGATTCTATTCCCCCTGAAATTTACAGGGTGGGGGGATCGATCATTCATATGAAAGCTGACTGAAAATTTCCAGGTTATACAGCAAAAGAAGGTTTTCCCCTAGGAGTTCAAGGATGCCTCCATTGTCCATCACTCTAAAGGTAAAGGAAATGGTGACAATCATGGGGTTCTCTCTCTTAGTCATTGCTGTCAGGATTCTTGCCAGAGTCCTTCTTAACAGGCTGATCCTTCATCTGGAAGATGGTCATCTACTTGAGAGCCAGTGTGGCCTCTGAAAGGACCGAGAAACAGTGCATGTGGTGTTTGCTATCTGACAACTCCAGGAGAAGTGCCAGGGGCAGAACAGAAGTCTGTACACAACATTTGTCGATCTGACCAAGGCTTTTGATACTGTTAGTTGTGAGGGCTTATGGAAAATTATGTCAAAATTTGATCGTCCAGAGAAGTTCATCGGTATTGTACGTCAGTTTCATGCCAGCACGCTTGCCCGGGTTCTAGATAACAGATAATGCTCTCGTGCCTTCCCAGTCACCAATAGAGTGAAACAAGGCTGTGTGCTTGCTCCCATGCTTTTTTGCATGATGTTTTCAGCCCTGTTATCAAATGCTTTCAATGAGGATGAAGTGCACGTGGCACACTGATGGCAAATTCTTCAACTATGTACATCGATATGATAGTTGAATCCATAGAAAGTGATGAGATTAACAAGCCAAATAGGAGAGGGAGAGGGTGAGGGAGAGGGAGACAGAGAGACAGAGAGAGAGAGAGAGAGACAGAGACAGAGACACAGAAAGACAGAGACAAAAAGACAGAAAGAGAAAGACAGAGAGACAGAAAGAGAGAGAGAGAGAGAGAGACAGACTCAGAAACAGAGAGAGACAGAGACAGAGAGAGAGAGAACCTCAGAGAGAGCTTTAAGGGACTTTTAAAAATTAAAGAGTATGATCTTAATGAGATCTAGTAAATGAGACTGAGAGGGAGCAGTCAGAAGAATTGAGAGGTGGGGGGAGAGAGAGAGAGAGAGAGAAAGAGAGAGAGAGAGAGACAGACAGACAGAGAAACAGAGAGCAGTGTTATAAAAACCTAGAGAAGAGAAAGTATCCAGGAGAAAAACCAGTTGTGAGGGGGGGAGATATAAAGTAGATAAAGTAGATAAGACAGGGTCTTTGTCCATCTGGTACTTATAGTTTATACATGAAAACAGATCATCCTAAAACTAATGCAATAGTAAATTTAAGTATAATAGGGAATTGTAACACAAAATTCTTAAGGGTCATTCATTACCAGCCAGAGGGATGAGAAAGGGCTTTGTGAAGGAAGTGACAAAAGCTGAATGTTGAAGAAGAATAAGGATCTTGAGAGGAGATGATGAGAAGTAAGTGCATTCCAGGTGTGGCTTACTATCTAAGTCACTTTTGGACAAGTGACTTAACCTCTCTAGGCCTCATTTTTCCTTCTTGTAAAATGAAATGATTGGAATAGATGACCTCCAAGTTCCCTTCCAGTTCAAACGTATGATACTTTGATGCTATGATATTTGTGAGGATGCATAAAGACTCCCCCAAATGAAGCAAATTTAGGAAGAAGAAAATTGAAACAACCTACTCCAAGGTAAATTCCATAGAAAAAATAACTGAAGGCCAGCTCACTAGTCTGTTCCTCTTGATACTCCCAAAGAGCTGCAATTTTAGACATCAACTTTTAGAGTTCAGTCCCTGGCAGTATTGTTTTAAAAAATAGACTCTCAGCTACCAGATCGAGTGGAGGTCCTTGAACCAGACTGGGTCCAAGACTTGAGGTGGAGGAAAGGGGAGTGGTTGCCACAATGCTGATTTTTACTATTTATGCCAAACAAAAGAGAAAAGGCGCCCACTAGAAGAAATGTGGGAAAGATGGGAAAGATAACCTCCCATAATTGCAAAGACTCTTCCTAATTTTCCCTTAGCAGTGTCCTGGGGCACACTTTGCCAGCTGCTCTTGATCAGTCCTTCAGAGTTAGCTAAGAAAATGAAGAAATGCAAAGTGGAGGGAAGAGCACAGAGGAGTGGAATGAGGAAAAGTGACTAGGAAAGGTCGACCACACAGACCTCTTTGAATTTCCTGTGACATGATTCCAGTGATGAACCATATCCCTTTAAGACGACAGATGTGATCCATGCCAAGTGTCTGAGAGAACAGGTAACACAAATCAGGAGATATGGAGGAGGTTCAACCATGCCGGGGCTATAGAAGGAAAAGGATTGATGGTAAAAGGTAAATTTATATTAAGGACACTTTGTTGCAAAGTACATGTTCATTGAGGTTGTGTTTCTTCATTTCTTCTCCTCTGTCAGCTTTCAGCTGTCTTTATCAGTTGCTCTGCTGATTTTCATGTGCTGTCCTGAAGAAGGTGAAGCGTTAAAAATGAATTCTACTGAGTCCACTGGAATGATAATGGGGTGGCCCTAAAATGCTTCAAGATGATTAGAAGAGAACTAAGTTAAAAGATCAAAGAAAAAAAGAAATTAGGGCTCAAAAGGAAGAGATCAAGAAGTATAATAACAGAATTCAGAACAAAATACAGACATACCTCATTTTATTGCACTTTGCAGATACTGTGTCTTTTACAAATTGAAGGGTTGCAACAGCCCTGCCTCAAGCAAGTCTATTGGTGCCATTTTTCCAACAGCATGTGCTCAGATTGTGTCTCTGTGTCACATTTTGGTAACTGCAACATTTCAAACTTTTTAGTTATTATTATTTATATCTATTATGGTGATCTGTGATCAGTGATCTTTAATGTTACTACTGTAATTGTTTTGGGGTAACAAAAGACAGAGAACTTCATTTTTTAAAGTGCTGTGTATGTTCTGACTGCTCCACCAACCATTTCCAATCTTTATCTCCCTCTCCTTGGGCCTCCCTATTCCTTGAGACACAACAATATTGAAATTAGGCCAATTAATAACCCTATAATGTCCTCTAAGTGTCCAAGTGAAAGGAAGTCAATCAATGCAGAAAACTTCATTGTTGTGTTATTTCAAGAAATTTTCACAGCCACCCCAACCTTCAGCAACCACCACCCTGATCGGTCAGCAGCCACTAATTTTGAAGCACGATCCTCCACCAGCAAAAAAATTTAAAAAAAATTATAACTTGCTGAAGGCTTAGATGATGGTTAGCATTATTTTAGCAAAAAAATTTTTAATTAAACTATGTATATGTTTTTTTAGACATGATACTATTGCATACTTAATAGACTACAGTATAGTGGTAGCATAACTTTTATATACACTAGGAAATCAAAAAATCCATGTGACTTTGCTTTATCGTGATATTGCTGTGGTTTGGAACTGAACCCACAATACCTCCAAGATACGCCTATACAGAGACACTGCAAAACAGAATTTTATCTGAAAAAAGAAACGACAGAATTTTCATGCAAAAATGCAGAGACAGAAGGAAAAATAATTTAAGAAAATCAAAAGAAAAGAAAATTGAAAGAACACATAAGAGCCCCACAAAAGGATACTGGAATTCAAAATAGGTTTGTGAAGAAACAATCTAAGGATGACAGTCATTGCAGAAAAATAACATGAAAAAGAAAAGATGAATACTGCATTCCTGGAAATAATACAGGAAAAAAACCAGAAATATTAGAAGCAGACAGGAAAGTATAGCTTGAGAGAATTCAGAGAACACCAAAAGAAAGAAACTCCAAGTTTAATTCACCATGAACCATCATTAGTAAAACATTAGAATTAAAATATTTAACATTAAATTTTGTAGGCAATGAGGGGGAAAAATTCACATTCCAAGGACAATCAGTCAATAACAAAAGACTACTCCCTCAAGAAATCAGAGAAGAAATTGGAATAGGATATTCTAAAACAACAAAGGAGATTGGTTCGTGTACAAAAATAACACCCTGCAAAGCTTCAAATAAGATAAATAAGTGTTTAGCGATAAGGAAGGATTTGTCTCATCCCTTCGAAAGAACCCAGAGGGGATCCAAGATAGCAAAGTGGTAGGAAGCAGTATGGCAAGCTCCCCTCAACAAAACTCCTTCAAACATATCTAGAAAACAAACGAGACTTAATCCTGATGGGAAAGTCCAGAAAAAGTCGGGGAGTCATTTGTCCCGCCCAGCTTAGGAGAGAGAGGCAGACAGGGAATTCTACAAACACAGAGGATGGGGTTGGGCCAGGAATACCCACACCAGTGTCCAGGGAGAGCCTACACACCAGAGCAAGAAGAAGTCTCAGACCTATATACCTGTCCCAGGGCACCCCCAGGTACATACCAGGGGCACTGTAATGGGGAACAGGTGCAAACCGGTGGCTTTGCCCATTGCCTACTTCTGGGTCACAGATCCAGGGTGGACTGAGAAGGGGACTGTGCATGAAGGTGTTTGGTGATCTCAGGTAGAGACGCCCTGGGTGGTACACCGAGAAAGGAGGAAGTTCAGAAGTCAGGAGCAATAGCAATGTGGTCCAGATCTCAAGCACAGAGCAGTCTTATTTCCAGTATCTAGCCTAGCCTGCAGTGGAATAAGCAGGGCAAGGATCCCTGACCGAAAGACAGTCTACAATTCTGCCACTCTGAACCAAGAGAGCTTTCCATCTGGCTGATAGGGGCAGAGTCCAGCAGTAGTCTGCTCTTGTTCTGACACAAACCCAGGTGAGGAATTAGCAAAGCTCAGACCAAGTGGTTGCAATCACACTTTGTCCTATATCAGGCCACTTTGGGAGCACTGAAAGCTTGCAGGTCCCCCTCCTGTTGCTGAGATTCTGGAATAACACAACACTCAATGCCCCCAAGAAAGCAGCTATAGGACCAGCGAGACCTTCCTTCCAGAAGTATCACAAAGTTCAACCCTAAAATCAAATTTAAAGTTAGGAAGTAGGCCCAAAGAATGAGCAAACAAAAAGGAATCCCACCTAAAAGGTTATGGTGACAGAGAACCTCAAAACACAAAGCCTGAAGAAAAAAATTACTCCAAAATATCTACAAGCAAAGCTTCAGGGAAAATTACAGCTCAGGCAAAAACTCAACTAGCATTCTTGGAAAAGGTGAAGCAAGAGTTTTTAAAAAGGAGTTAAAATGTGTGAGTTTTTTTAAGTAAATGAAATGGGGGCACTTAAAATGGAAAAGGAATGAGAGCTATAGAAGAAAGAATTAGAAAAGGAATTCACAATTTGGCACAAGAATTATAAAACCTTACCAAAGCAACAAACTTTCTGAAAATTAGAATGGTACAAATAGAAGCTTATGACTCCATGAGGCAACAAAAAATATTAAAACAAAGTCAAAAGACTGAAAATTTAACAAAAAATGTGAGGCATCTCACATCACACACAGCAAAAATGGCTGACCTAGAAAACAGATCAAAGAGAAAAAAATAAGAATTACTGGACTCTCTGAATGCCATGAACCTCCTTCCCCCCTGCCTCGCAAAAAAAGTCCTAGACATTTTATTTCAAGAAATATTAATAGAAAACTTCCCATATCTCTTAGAACCAGAGGTCGGAGTGAAACTAGAAAGAATCCACTGATAACCCCCTGGAAAAACTTCAGAATAAAATCTTCTAGGAACAACCTAGCCCAAATTCAGGGTTTCTAGATCAAAGGAAAAAGATACCACAAGTGGCCAGAAAGAAAAATTGAAGTACTGAGCGAGGAACATAAAATGATTTTGCAACCACTACTATAAAGAAGCAGAAAACTTGGGATACAATATTCCAGAAGACAAAGGATCTAGGCTTACAGCTAAGAATACCTTACCCACTAAAACCAAGTTCAATGCTACAAGGAGGAAAATGAATTTTTAATGCAATAGAAGACTTCCAAGCATGCCTGATGAAAAAACCAGAGCTTCATATACATTTTGAAGTTCAAACACAGGAGTGAAGAGAAACATTAAACATGAATGAACAATCATAAAGGTCTAAACAGGGATAAACTGCATATATTCCAATATAGAGAGATGATTCTCTTCTAAGCCTCTCTATCATCAAGGGTCATAGAGGAAATCCAATCAGATAAGGCCTGTGAGTTCTATTATGTCTTGATGATCTTGAGAAAAAAAATGAAAAGAGAAGACAAATAACCTCAGTGGGGGGAGGGAAAGGAAGGTTAAGGAAAATTATCTTACATTATCAAGGTAGAAAAATAGACATCTATACAAACAAAGAGAAGAGGGTGGGAGAGAGAGGCTGGCACTTGAACCTCACTTTCATCTGAATTGGCCAAAAGAAGAAAGAGAACACACACACACACACACACACACACACACACACACACACACACATACACGGGGAGAGAGAGAGAGAGAGAGAGAGAGAGAGAGAGAGAGATGGATACAGAAATACATTTCATTCAACAGAGAAATAAAAGGAAATGTGGAGAAGAGAAAGGGGGAGTGTATATTAAGGGAAAGATTAGTCCTAAGCAAAACAAATTATAAGAATTCTCAAAGATATTTATAGCTCTTTTTGTATAGAATGGAAATCTGAGGGGGTGCTCATAAAATGAGAAATGGATAAAGAAGTGATAGTATATAAATGTGATGGAATGGTCTTGTGTTGGACTCTAATCATTGTAATGGCCTACTAAAGTTCCAGAGGACTAATGATGAAACCTACTACTCACATTCTGATAGAGAGGTAAAGGACTAGAAATGCAGAATGATACAAAAAATTGGGGAGGGGTGGGGCATGGTCAATGTGAAATTTGTTTTAATTAACTGTACATGACTGCAATGGCTTTTGTTTTTCTTCTGTTCTCAATTCAGGGCAGGGAGCTGGGGTGGCAGGGTAAGGAGGCAGATTTTGGCTGATTAAAACAAACAGAATCTTTTTTTAAAGTACCCAGAGGGTTCTTGATCAAGGTTTTCAACATACAAACTAACCAAACAGAAGACAGTTGAAACAAAACACTTTCAGATAATAGTGAAAGAATAAGAAAATAAGTATTTGTTTTCACATGCCTTGGACAAGATAAGGATACAAGTGGGGTGTGGGAGCTCTACCTAGGTGGGAGAAAGCTATTCAAACTCCTTCACTTCCCCACTTTGGAGAGGGTTAAACAGGATGTCACGGCTTCACAGGGAGAAAGACATGACATAAACAGGGATAAGCCTTGAGAGAAAAGAGAAAAAACAGAAATCCTCAACTTGGGTGATAGATGATATCCCACTGCATTCTACTGTCTCAATCAAGAATTAACAACCCTATGGTAGGAATAGATTTCATTATTCTAGAAGAGGAAAAGTATTTTTCTAAAATAATGAAAACAATATTTCTTGTAAAAGCACGCTACAAATTAATATAATTGAAATTAAGAGAATAGATGAAGTGTGATTGTGGATACCACACACTGTGAGGTTCAAGTAGTACACTCTTAGAAAGGAAAGAAAGAAACATCTTTAAACAAAGAGGAAGAAGAGGAAGGAATGCTAAAAGCAAACTCAAAGAACATGATATGATATCACTCAGGATAATGGGAGAGAGGAGTAGGAGAGAGGAGACTGAGATGAGATTAATGTAAACAAAACAATTCGCAGAAACTTAATGCTGACTTAAAAGTCATGGATTTAATGAGAAAAAACCCCCACAACTAACTGTTACTTAACTGTTACAGTCCTAAATATAAATGGATTAAATTCCAAAGTAAAAAGAAAAAATAGAAGAATGGATAAAAATTATAATCCTGGGGGGGCGGAGCCAAGATGGCGGCTGGTAAGCACGGACTAGAGTGAGCTCCGTACCCGAGTCCCTCCAAAAACCTATAAAAAATGGCTCTGAACCAATTCTAGAACGGCAGAACCCACAGAACAGCAGAGGGAAGCAGGGCTCCAGCCCAGGACAGCCTGGATGGTCTCTGGGTGAGGTCTATTCCACATGGAGTTGGGAGCTGGGAGCTGGGAACGGAGTGGAGCAGAGCCCAGCCTGAGCGGCGTGGACGACCCAGACCAGAAGCCGGGCGGAGGGGGCCCTAGCGCCCTGAATCAGTGAGCTGCGGCAGTTACCAGACCCCTCGACCCACAAACACCAAAGACTGCGGAGAAGGTTAGTGGGAAAAGCTGCGGGAGTGGAAGGAGTTTGCGGTTTGGCTTCCAGCCCCGGGGGCAGCGGAGGTGGGGCAGCTACAGCTGTTGTTACTTCGGGCTCCAGGCCCACCTGGTGGGAGGAATTAAGTGGCGGATCAGAGCAGGAGTGCAACAGCCTGCTGAAGATCTAAGCTCAGCCTGGACTGGGGGTTCTTGGGGAAGGAGTAGTGCGGGTCTGACAGAGCTGGCACCTCCCCCCCAAACGTGGAACATAGAACTCTGTAATCTACAAGCAGTCATACCCCACTGAAAAACTCAAGGGTCAAGTTAGTTGGTTGGGAATATGGCCAGGCAGTGAAAACGTGCCCAGAGTCAGTCTCAGACTTTGGATTCTTTTTTTGGTGACAAAGAAGACCAAAACATACAGCCTAAAGAAGACAACAAAGTCATAGAGCCTACAACAAAAGCCTCCAAGAAAAATATGAACTGGCCCCAGGCCATAGAAGAACTCAAAAAGGATTTGGAAAAGCAAGTTAGAGAAGTAGAGGAAAAATTGGGAAGAGAAATGAGAAGGATGCGAGAAAACCATGAAAAACAAGTCAATGACTTGCTAAAGGAGACCCAAAAAAATACTGAAAAATACACTGAAGAAAACAACACCTTAAAAAACAGACTAACTCAAATGGCAAAAGAGCTCCAAAAAGCCAATGAGGAGAAGAATGCCTTGAAAGGCAGAATTAGCCAAATGGAAAAGGAGGTCCAAAAGACCACTGAAGAAAATACTACTTTAAAAATTAGATTGGAGCAAGTGGAAGCTAGTGACTTTATGAGAAATCAGGATATTATAAAACAGAACCAAAGGAATGAAAAAATGGAAGACAATGTCAAATATCTCCTTGGAAAAACCACTGACCTGGAAAATAAATCCAGGAGAGATAATTTAAAAATTGTTGGACTACCTGAAAGCCATGATCAAAAAAAGAGCCTAGATACCATCTTTCAAGAAATTATCAAGGAGAACTGCCCTGATATTCTAGAGCCACAGGGAAAAATAGAAATTGAAAGAATCCTTCGATCGCCTCCTCAAATAGATCCCAAAAAGAAATCTCCTAGGAATATTGTTGCCAAATTCCAGAGCTCCCAGATCAAGGAGAAAATACTGCAAGCAGCCAGAAAGAAACAATTTGAGTATTGTGGAAACCCAATCAGAATAACCCAAGATCTGGCAGCTTCTACATTAAGAGATCGAAGGGCTTGGAATGCGATATTCCGGAGGTCAATGGAGCTAGGATTAAAACCTAGAATCACCTACCCAGCAAAACTGAGTATCATGTTCCAAGGCAAAATATGGAGTTTCAATAAAATAGAGGACTTTCAAGCTTTCTCAGTGAAAAGACCAGAACTAAATAGAAAATTTGACTTTCAAACACAAGAATCAAGAGAAGCGTGAAAAGGTAATCAAGAAACGGAAATTGCAAGGGACTTACTAAAGTTGAACTGTTTTGTTTACATTCCTACATGGAAAGATGATGAGTATGATTCATGAGACCTCAGTATTAGGGTAGTTGAAGGGAATATGCATATATATATATATATATATATATATATGTATATATATATATATATATGTTTATGTATATACATAAGTGAATGTGTATGTATGTATATATCTATGTGTATATGTATGTACGTGTGTGTATGTGTGTGTATATATATATATATGTGTGTGTTTATACATATATATATATATCTATATATATGTAAAAGAGAGAGAGCAGACACAGGGTGAGTTGAAGATGAAGGGAAGATATCTAAAAGAAATAAAATGAAATTAGGGGATGAGAGAGCAACATACTGAGAGAGGGAGATAGAGAGAGATAGAATGGGGTGGATTATCTCGCATAAAGGTGGCAAGAGGAAGCAGTTCTATGGGAGGAGGGGAGAGGGCAGGTGAGGGAGGAATGAGTGAACCTTGCTCTCATCAGATTTGGCCTGAAGGGGAATACCATACATACTCAGTTGGGTATCTTACCCCACAGGAAAGAAGAGGGAGGAAGATAAAAAAAAAATAAAAGGGGGGGGGATGATGGAGGGGAGGGCAGATGGGGGTGGAGGTAATCAAAACAAATGCTTTGGAAAGGGGACAGGGTCAAGGGAGAAAATTCAATAAAGTGGGATGGGTTGGGAAGGAGCAAAATGTAGTTAGCCTTTCACAACATGAGTATTGTGGAAGGGTTATACATAATAATACATGTGTGGCCTAGATTGAATTGCTCGGCTTCTTAGGGAGGGTGGCTGGGAAGGGAAGAGGGAAGAGAATTTGAAACTCAAAGTTTTAAAATCAGATGTTCAAAATCAAAAAAAGTTTTTGTATGCAACTAAAAAATAAGATACACAGGCAATGGGGCATAGAAGTTTACCTTGCCCTACAAGAAAGGAAGGGAAAAGGGGATGAGAGGGGAGGGGGGTGATAGAGGGGAGGGCTGACTGGGGAACAGGGCAACCAGAATATAAGCCATCTTGGAGTGGGGGGGAGGGTAGAAATGGGGAGAAAATTTGTAATTCAAACCGTTGTGAAAATCAATGCTGAAAACCAAATATGTTAAATAAATAAATTTAAATTAAAAAAAAAAGAAAAAAAATTATAATCCTGTAATCCAATAATATATTACACACAAGAAACATTTAAAATATAGACACAAAGAAAGTGAAAATGATAGGTGGAAACAAAGTCTGTTAGGCTTCAAGCACCTCTTAAAAACAGGAGTTAAGGGGCGGCTAGGCAGCCCAGTGAATGGAGCACCAGCCCTGGAGTCAGGAGGACCTGAGTTCAAATCCAGCTTCAGACACTTGACACGTACTAGCTGTGTGACCTTGGGAAAGTCACTTAACCCCAATTGCCTTGCCTTCCCCCCTCCAAAAAAAAAAAAGAAAACAGGAATTAAAATAAAGACTTCATATGAGATTAAAATAAAGATCAATACTGGCAAGAGATCCAGAGCACCTACAGTATGTGATAGTTATCATTGATAATAAATAGCACTATTTATGCCCCAAATTGAATAGCAACTAAATTCTTAAAAGAAAAAAGAATCATAAAAAGGCAATGATAATGGCACACTAATAGTAAGATTATTTAATGTTACTCTTTCAGAGATAGATGAATTCAACAGAAAATATGAAGGAAAATATAGAAATGAATACATTGTTGTAAAAATTAGACATAACTAACCTGTGGCAAATTCTAAATGGGAATGACAGAGAATCTGGATATTCCTCAGCGTCCTATTATGACCCTATGCTAGGGGATGAAGGAATCATACATAAATGTAAAAAGAGAGAATTAATAGATATACTCTTTACAAAATCAGTGTGGAGTAATGGATAAAGTGCTAGAAATTAAGTCAGAAGGACTTGAGTTGAATCTTGTCTCTGACTCTGGCTGGGTAGTTGTGTGTTCCAAGTCAACACACTTAATCTCTTTAATCATAAGTTTCCTCAATAGCATCTACCTCAAGGATTGCTGTGGGGATCAAATCACATTAATTATGTCAAGTGCTTTGTAAACCTTGAAGTATTACAAAGGTGTTATAGGCTATAACAATAAAAATGGTAATTAATAAAAAATATGAGCAAGGGATATACATATAAAATGAGAACTGAATAATGAGTGGGTCAAAGGACAAATCATAGAAACAATAAATAATTATGCTAAAGAGAATTATAACAATGAGACAATATGCCAAAACTTATAGAATGAAATTATAGCAGTCCTCATAGGCACATTTGTGTCTTTGAAAACTTACACTGATAAAAGGGACAGAGAGAATGCACTTAAAAGGCCTAGAAAATAAATAAAGTAGCATTTCCAAAACAAGTACTAAGGAAGACATCTTGATCATTTCCTTTTAGAGAAAAAAACAAAGAAACTTGAAAATGAAAAGATTGTAGGACTGATATAGAAAACTAAGACTTCTTTTTAAAAGAGGGATATATATTTACAAACCATTAGTTAAATATGGAAATATTTTATATGATTTCACATGTATAATTGTTACCATATTGCTTCCCTTCTCAAGGGTTAAGAGGAAAAGAGAGAATTTGGAACTTAAAATTTTTAAAAATGAATGTTAAAAATTTTTAGAATATAGTTAAAAATTATTTTACAAAATAAATTCAAAAAAATTTAAACTATTAACTAAACCAATCAAATAAAAGAAAGAGTAAATCAAATTACTACCCCTCCCAGTTTTTAATCAAATAGGTAAATTCATAACAGAAGAGCAAAATAAAAGAAATTATCGGAAAATAATATGTGTGATTATATGCCAGCAAAACCAAAAAAAAAAAAAAGAAAGGAAGTAGTTGGGTATATACACCCCTAGTCCTCTGCAAAGTAGGGAAAGAGGCACATTTTCTCATCTCTTTTTTCTGATCAGCATGGTCATCATAATTACAAAGTATTCATTTCGGTCTTTCTTGTTTCTTCCACAGATGTTGTAATCATGATGTACATTGTTTTCCTGGTTTTGCTTACTTCACTTTATGTCAATTCATAGAAATCTTTCCAAGCTTCTCTGTACCCTTCATACTTATTGTTTTTTAGAGTGAAGTAATATTTCGTCACATGGCGTAGTTTTTAAACCATTCCCCAATCCAGGGGCTTCTTCTTTGCTTGCAGTTCTTTGCTACTACAAAAAGTGCTACCATAAATATTTTGGTATATATGAGCTTTTCTTTCCATCTCTGACCTTCTTGGGAGAAATACCTAATAATAGAATCTCTGGGTCAGAGATTTAGGGTCAAAATGTATATTTCAGTCACTTTCTAGGCATAATTACAAATTGTTTTCCAGAATAATTAGATCAATTCACAACTCCATCAATAATTTATTTGTGGGCTGGTCTTTTCACAGCCTTTACAACATTTACAGCCAGACAGATGGCGCATTGGATAGAGTGCTAGACTTTGGAATAAGGAGAGCTGAGTTCAAATCCCACTTCAGATATTTACTTAGCTGTGTGAGCTGGAGCAGGTCACTTAGCCTCAGTTTCCACATCTGTAATTTTTTAAAAAGTCCTTCCTTGGCTCTGACTATAGTCTCCGTTGCTGCAGGGGTGACTTTCACTTGGACTTCCATAGAAATAGAGAACAAGCAGCTGCTGTCTAATCACATTCACAAATCCAGACCACTAGACAAAACTGTTCTATCTCAATATATTTGCATTTTATATGCATTGACACACCTGAAAGATCATCTATTCCATACTCCTTCAAGTCTTAGGGACTCTTTTCCAGTCTATGCAGAAGCATTCATTAAATACTCCTTCCCTCTTCCCCAATTAAACTGAATTTGCCCCCAGTGCCCAAAAAGCCTTGTTAGGGCTTCTATGCTTTGGCAACTCTAGTAACCGACCCTCACTTTCTTTCCCAGCTTTCTAGCAGTTGTCCTATAAAGAGAGAATCCCTTAGAGCCTTTGCTTCAGCAATGAGCCTGGGCCAGTGGTTTTTAAAATGCATCTAGAGACACTTGAGGTCCATAAGATCCTTTCAGGGGGTCTGTGAAGTTAAAACAATTTTCATAATAATGCTAATTTTTAATGTTTTAGTTTCTAATGTGGTAAACATCAATATAAACCATAGAAACAAAGCTCTTTGGGGGCTTTTCAATAATTTTTTCCAAGTGACTAAAAAATTCAGAGAACTAGGGATCCTAAAATCCCGGAGAAAAGTTTAAGAACCATTGGTTTAGGTTATAAATTAAGAATTCTTAAACTTTCTTTGGCAGTCTAGTGAAAACTCTGCCTCCCACCCACCCCACCCCCCTTCAGAAGAATGTTTTTAAATGCATTAAAATAAAACTCATAAGAATACCAAATAACCCAATTATATAAAATATATTTGTCAAAAAGTATGTTTTTTTCTTTTAAAGTTCATGCATTCCAGGCTAAGAAGCATGTTTTAAACACAGCTCCAGGCCAGAGTGCCTCCATTCTTTTGAAACCCAATTTTATACTGCTGGGTTCCCACAGCTCCTGCCTCCCACTGCAGAGGTTTCTGGGAGCGCTACAGGAATGATTTCTTTTTGTTCTAATCCCACAAATCTCTGACTTTAATGATGAGTTGGTTTCATTTTTCTCCTCTCTTTCCCAGCACCTGGGCAGTGCATCTCCCAGTTGGACCAAGACTCCTACCTCCTATTAGGTCTCTATGTTCAATGAAGCATCCTCTTTTCCCCAGGCCTCCCTTCTTTTCCCACATTGCCCCAGGGTAACTGGGCCAGGTTATTCAAATTACTAGGCCTACTGATGGTGAAGCCTGCTATCCAGCTCCAGATAAAGAGATGATGGAAACAATGCAGTGAGACATAAATTTTTGGATTATGGCCAGTGTGCTTTCTTTGATTTCACATATTTGTTATAAGGCTGTTGGGTTCCCCCCCCAAGAGTGGAGGGGTATCAACAAAATAAAGCCTTGTTAATAGAAAATTAAATTAATTTTTTTAAAAAAACAAATTACTAGGTCAAGTTATTATAACTAGCTAGGTATTGTAATGAACTTGGAAACTCAGGAAAACCTTGGTTAATTCAGCCTCAAACATTTACTACCTGTGTGACCCAGAGCAAATAATTTGACCTCCCTTTCTTCATCCATCAAAAAAGGGAGAGTTAACAAGGATATCTACCATAATATCAAAGATGGCAGAGTACAGACAGCAACCTAGCTGAACTCTCCCAACATTTCATTCAAATAACTTTTAAATAATTCTTCAAATCAAATTTTGGAGTAGCAGAGCCAACAGAAGGTCAGAGTGAGAATTTTTCCAGCCAAAAACAACTAGGGAGGTTGGCAGGAGAGATCTATGACACTAGAGTAGGAGCCAGCCAGGATCATGGGCAGAGAGATCACCAGCAGTGAGTCTTGGAGGAGGCTGTGATGCAGTGGCAGTGACAGTGGCAGCAGCAGCCTTGGAAGCTCTCAGTCCAGAGCCAGTAAGGGGGTTGGATAGAGAAATAGAATAGGGGACCCTTTGCTGGCACTGGATACAGATGGCACTGAGTGCAACTCTAGTGTACATAAACAGCTCTGGGTTGTAGTTCCAGGGTGGAGAGACGCACTTATGGGTGGCCATAAGCCAGCAAGGGTCCTGGTCACAGGTGGGTAGCAGGCAATGATTGAACCTCACTCTCATCAGTGGAAGAATTTATATATGCATATATATGTATGTGACACACACACACACATATATACATATTCATAAATACATATATGTGAATTTGAATGGAATAAGTTCATGCATAAAGCAGAAGTGGATAGCAAAATGGATTCGAAAACAGAATCCAACAGTATGTTGTTTACAAGAGATACACTTCAAACAAAAAGACACACACATAGTTAAAATAACGGGCTGGAACAGAAGCTACTATGTGTCAGCTGAACTAAAAAAGGCGGGGGTAGCAATCATCATCTCAGATAAAGCAAAAGCAAAAATAGACCTAATTAGAAGAGATAATAAAGGAAACTAAAAGGTACAATAGACAATGAAGCAATATCAAAAAATGTTAAGGGCAAATTTCTCTGGTAAAAGCCTCATTTCTTAAATACACAGGGAACTGAGTCAAATTTATAAAAATAAGAGCCATTCCCCAATTGATAAATGGTGAAAAGATATGAAAAGGCAGTTTTCAGAAGAAGAAATCAAAACTATCTCTAGTTAGAAGAAAAAATGCTCTAAGTCACTATTGATTAGAGAAATGCAAATTAAAATAACTCTGAGGTACTACCTTATATCTATCAGAAATGACAAATGCTGGAAAGGATGAGGGAAAGTAGGTACACTAATAATAAATTGTTGATGGAGTTGTGAACTAGTCCAATCATTCTGGAGAACAATTTGGAACTATGCCCAAAGGGCTACTATAAAAGTGTGTATTCTTTTTGACCCAGAAATACCACTAGTAGGTCTGTACCCCAAGGGATCATAGAAAAAGCAAAAGGACCTATATTACAAAAGCATTTCTAGCAGCTCTTTTTGTGCTGTCAAAGAATTGGAAATCAAGGGGATGCTCATCAATCAGGGAATGGCTGAACAAGTTGTGGCATATGATTGTGATGTGGCATGTGATATGTTCTTACTTAAATCCAATTCACTTGCAAGTCAAGACAACACCTTCCTCATGTCATTGGTTCTCTTCGAGAACAAAGAACAAACAAGAACAATTGTTCTATAAGAAAGGACAAAGGGAGTGGTTTCAGAAAAAACATGGTAAGACCTATATGAACTGATACAAGTGAATTAAGAAGAACCAGAAGGTCATTGTGCACAGTAGCAGTAATATTGTAATGATAATTACCTGTGAAAGGCTTGATTACTCTGATCAATACAACAATCCAAGACAATTCCAAAGGACTTATAATGAAAATGCTATACATCTCCAGAGAGAGAACTGATGAACTCTAAGCGCAAATTAAAGTATAATATTCTCTTTCTTTTTCTTGCTTTTTTTGTGAAATGGCTAATATGAAACTGTGTTTTGCATGATTTCACATGTATATTTGATACCATTTTACTTACCTTCTCAGTGGGTGCGAGAGGGCTAGGAGTCAGGAAGAGAATTTGAAACTCAAAATTTAAGAAGTTAAGAATGTGAAAAATAAATAATAGAATTTTAAGACAATAGCTACGTCTCAGGATTGTTGTGAGGATACAATGAGTTAATGTTTGTAAAGTGCTTTGTAAACCTTAAAATGCTATATAAATGCTAGCTGTCATTATTAGCTGTTGTAAGTGGCAAGTGTTACTGATGCCCAGCCTCCTAGATAGAAGAGGGATTGATTTCCTGGGCAGCACCAAACCCAAGTCTGACATATCTAGAATTTAGAATTCTCCCTCATTTCCCCATCCTTTTTTTCCAGGTCAATTGGGAATTGCAATGAGATTCCTAAAAGGAAGATGGGGGAAAAGGAGAAGGAAGAAGCCCATGTACTCCTGGGAAAGGCACTGCCTTGGGGAGATAGGTAATCTTTCTGACAGTATTTTGGCTTATTAGCAGGTCAAAACTTGAGCTTTTGTTTGACTGTGGGCTCCATGACTGCACTTCCATAGCATTTGGGGCTCTCCGCTCAGCTCTGCCTGCCAATTATTGTGGGCCTGGTAAGAAAATAAGGCCCAGGAACAGAATGCTGCCACAGGGTCCCAGCTCCCCACTGTCAGGTAAATGTTGACTCATAGCCAAGGCATTTTACACAGTTACATTACCAAGGGAAAGTCAGGGGATCCAGAGCCTGGGATGTGGGGAATAGTTGATTTCCCATTCTTCTAAGCCTAAAATAAATTCTTTTCTTTCCTCCTAGAGCTGGCAGTTGAAGACAAGGGTTCTCTCTGTGGTCTAAAATCTGCCCTTCAACTCTCTGGTACCACTGTGTTTGGGAAGCCACCTCCTTCACTCTCCAGAATTCCCAACATTCACACCACTCTAACAAGGAAGGAATGTTGTTGAAGATGGTAGTCACCCCACATGGCATGTGCAGTCAAAAAAGAACTAGATACTGTATCACTTGAGCGGCCTAGGGCAGACCCCTGTCTTTCCCTTAGCTTCAGTTTTCTCAGTGGCAAAATGACAGAATTGGATTAAATGACCTCTCAGATCTCTTCTATCTCAGACATTCTGTGGCAACTTAAAGGTCACTGAATCAGGGCTAGGAACAGCTCCCCAAATAGAGGACTTGTTCTGGTGGCAAGAAGTCGAAGGATTTTCAACCTCCAAGAATCCGCTTTCTAAAAGATGGCTATCCTTGAAGAGTAAGAGGGTGAGGGTTCATACCTTATGTTGCTATCAGAAAGGGTCCTTAGTAATAGACTGCTGGCTGAGGACTAAGTCCTAGGGAATTGGGTCAGAATAAGCACTTAAGAAAGGCCATATATCAAAGGAGCACTAGAAGGGGAGAACGGCCTCCAAAAGGTAAGGAAGAAATCACAAAAGACAAATCTGCCAACCTTTACAACTTGTATAACACAACACAACATAACATAGTATAGCATAGCATAGCATTATAGAATTATAAGTCTAGAATAGAACAAAACTTTAGGGATCACCAAATTCAACTCCTTCCCTTTGGTTTAATTTTCTATTTTAATAGATTTTTATTAGCACCTTTTCCTTTTACATCATCTAGATTTCTCCCTGCATCCCTCTCCCTCAGCCCTCTCTGAGAATCATCCCTTACAACAAAGAATTTTTAAAAGAAAAATAATAAGAAACAAGAGGGGAAAAATTCAGTAAAACCAATTAACACATTGAGAAATTTTATACAATATGCCACACTCATGGATGGCCACCTCTGAAAAGGAGGAGGGAGATATATCTTCTCCTATCAACCCATTTATTTTTATATATGAGGAAATTCTGGCCCAGAGGTCCAATGACTTGTCTAAGGTCACACAGGTAACAAGCAGCAGAGTCAAGATTCAACTCAAGTTCTCCGAAGACTTCAAGTCTATCTCCCTTTCAAATACGGTATTTTCACAAAACATTTCTGCATGACTTTTCCAATTTAGGCCTCACAATTCTTTTTTTAGATCTGTAGTATGAGCATAATTATTTGTATTTTATAGATAAGGAAAATAAGACACCAGATATGAGGAAAATAAGTTCTAGAGTCTAAGTGGCATATTAGAAAATGTACTGGGTAGCCCACCCACTGAAGTGCTCACCTGTTCTTAGATCCCTTGTTTTTAATGATTCACTGCCCAATAATGTGGAGAGAGATTAAGAGGATGCCTCATGGTGAAAGTCTCCGTGAACCTTCCCTTTTTTCTCCCACTCACCTTCCTTTCAGTGACTACCTGAAGAATAATCAAATTAGGAATATACTCCCATCTTAGATGGTACGATGGATAGAGCACTGGGCCTGGAGTCAGGAAGACATCAGTTCAAATCCACCCTCAGACACTTATTAGCTATGTGACTCTGGGCAAGTCACCTAACCCTGTTTGCCTCAGTCTCCCCATCTGTAAAATGAGTTAGAGAAGGAAATGGGGAACCACTCTTTTACCTTTGCTGAAAAAAATGCAAAAGGGGTCACAAAGAGTTGGACACAACTGAAACAAATGAACAACACATTCCTGATTTCCAGTTTTTCTCCCTAGAGATGTCAGAAAATTTCCCTTTAGGTGAGGTCAGGGTTTGAGCTGATATATCTCACCCCTAAGAGGAAAATTCATTCATTCTGTGTATTTTCCAGTATATTCTAAACTGGATAACTTCCCTGATTTCTGTTTGCTATTTGCTTACATGAATATGCTTCCTTGCTGTTCATTATTTGTGGTGGTCTTTGTGTAACTAGCATTTGGTGGGAAGAAGTCGAACTGGCAAATGTAAGGTAAATACCAGTGACTAGGGAAGCAGCTTTTATTCTGAACCAAAATCACACCCCTAGACTAGCAATTTAAGGGGATATTAGATATACTTCTAGTCCAGTGCTCTTCTCAGAGACTGGAAGAGTGCCCAACCTCATGGCCCTTCTCCTGCCTTACCAAGGTAGGAATCTGAGTTTCCTTTGGAAATGGGTGGACAAGTTTCAGTGATATCTAACGAGATTTCTTGTAAGCAACATTTAGACAATCTGTGTTGAGATAGATACATAAGGATATAGATATACATACCTACGTACATATTTGTGTATGTGTGTGTATTTATATTGTCTGTTTATTGTATACATATATATGTGTGTATATATGTCTTATATGGACACATACACAATCTTACATGTGTTTGGCTTTAACTGAATCATTCAACTGATAGAGAACTAATTGAATGTGGGGAAACCAGGTCTATCTACTTCATCGAGTCAAGATCAATGTTCTGAGTCAACCCAATATCAGGAGAAGGGTGAGTGTCTGTGTACACATGTGCACACACAAAACCATATGACCACTACTTTCACAAATCAAAAACACTATCAAATCCTGGCTCTGCTATTATCATGAGCTTGGGGGAGTCACTTAATCCCTATGGTCCTCAATTTCTTCATCTGTAAAATGAGGAGATTGGACTCAATGATCCCAAATATCCATTCCAGATTTAAATCTATGCCCTGTGACCTACTAGTTTTGTAACCTGAAAATACTTTTTAACCACCGTGTAAAAGACAGGGGAATAGTTTTGGTTTCAGAGTTGAAAGCATTCTTCTTCCCCTCTCCCTACCCCCGCCCCAGCTTTAGCAGAATGTAAGTCAGGTGACAGGTTAGAACTAGTTCTAATCAAAGCTCTGGGGTGAAAGGTTAGAGGCTTGTACGCATGCTTTAACGGGCCATTTGAGGATGGCATGACATAGGCAGTCAGGGGGTTGTATCTGGCCAATGAAGAGCCTGGTGGGAGATTTGAAGGAAAAGCCAATAAAAGGACTGGTGTCCATCTGAGTCCTTTGTACTCTCCTGTACTCTGTTCAGGAGACGTGCCCATTTATTCAGACTGAATAAACGTGAAACATAATTAAAGCACCCCCGCTTGGGTGGCGACCTTTCTCATGAGAAAGCAATAAAATTCCTTTTTGCCTTCTCTCAAGAACAACCTCTGTCTATTTTTAATGTGAGTAGTGGTCTCTGACCCACACAACCTTAAAAATTAATTTTCTCATCTGTAAAGTGGTGGGTTGTACTACATGATATCTAATACCCTTTTCAGTTCTATGTTCTTTGAAATTGTATCCCTGGCCCTATGCACAACCTGGAAGGCCTACACTGAATGTAGAGTTGGGTCATCTTGGACACATAACTTCCCCTCTCTGAGTGTCAGTGTTCTCATTTGTGAGATGAGGGAGTTAGACTAGACAATCTCTTCCAGTTAAGGCTTGTAATAGTAATTAAGGTGGGACTTTTTGCTGTTCTTCTCCTAAGTGCCTTTAATGATTCTGGTCTTTGCTGGAGTGGAGCAGATAAAGTGGGATCTTGCCTTGGAGTGTTTCCCAGCACTCAGACAATCAGGAGTCATTGACTATGTATATGGTGGTACTAGAGATTAACTTTCCCACACCCTAAATGGAATTTTTCACTGTTCTTTGAGTGCTTCTCCCTCACTGAGGTAATCAAGTGCCCCAGGAGCCTGAGACAGGTATATAAGACCCAAGGTTGGTGTTTGACTTTTGGGGCACCCTCATGGAAGGAGTGTTGAGACTCTGGGCAGCCATCGTTAAGCAGCTTGTAAACCCAGATGTTGATGCTTTCCTGGTAACTATGAATTGTGATTTGGTCTGTTTATATTGTATATGTTTGAATTTGCTCTGAAGCTCTGGTTGCTGGCTTTTCATCCTGAACTAAGTATGTTGGATTAAAGTAACATTGTTAACCCCTTAATGTTACTTTCCTTAGTAAAGCAGATCAGAAGAATCTGTGTTGGTGGCCTTCTGTGTTCTGGTTATTGTTGGTTTTACACAGCCACAGAAGCTACTAGCAAGGTTGTTGCAACAAGGCTCCAACTCAGGGGTAAGATGGACAGCAAAGCTTAGGATGCACCTGGCAAGCACTATGGTAGTTTATTCCCTGGTCTATAAAGAACGATTAGGATGTTTTCTTGATAAGTTATCAAGTAATAGAACAAGTAAGCTATAGCGCTAGGTTTGGAGTCCCAAGACCTGGGTTCAAATTCTGGCTCTATCACTTACTACCAGTGTGACCTTAGGCAAGTCATTTACCTTCTCTGGATATGACTATTCTCATTTTCCAAAAGAAAGGGTTGTGCTATTATTGAGTACCTGCTGATAACAGACATTGTCCAAAGTAGTGGATATGTAATAAAATAAACAGCCCTCAACCACAAAGAGTTGAAACTCTAATGAGGAGAAATAACATGTACACAGATGAGCATTTATAACAAATATGCAAAGTAACACAAAGCTGAGTGACAAAATGACCTCTTAGGTCACTCCTCACTCCAAGTCCACAATCCTTTGATCTGAGCTAGTCCCTGAGGGAGCTAATGGCCAGAGTGATGCATGTTTAGAGTCTTTGTTTTTGTTCATCCTTTGTTCTCCAAGAGGAGCACTGGCATCACCAGGCTGATGTCTTGATTTGTGTGTGAATTGAATATGAGTGAGAAAGAGCTGCACAAAGTCATCAGCCTCACTCTCTCCTCCAGAGTCCATTGAGGAAGGTCTAAAGAGTTAGAGGGAGGACATGGATAGTGTGGAACATTGGTTGTGGGTTTGCTCCAGTGGGTCAGTGTGTGTGTGTAGCCCATGGTGTAGACCTCCAGACTCCCTGAGACTGTAAGCACCTAGATACATTCATGGATTTAGAACTGGAAGAAACCTTAAATGCCATCTGACCCAACCATTGCATTTTAGAGATGAGAGATTAAATGTCTAGGCCATGTTCAAAAAGCTCTTAAGCATCATAGATGGAACCTGAACCCAGGTCCTCCTGACTCCAAGTGCAGCACCCTATCACCAAATGATAGAAAATTTATTCCCGGGAACCCAACAGCACATTGACTTATATGTGCTTGATTTCCTCATAACAGTATTTAGAGAATGAAAGTATGAGTTTCCAGGAGTGGCTAACATCTTGGTCACAATTCCAGGTTTTTGGGTGCACTTTCACACTAGGTTTCATGCTGGTTTAAAAAAAAAGAATGAGAAAAAGGGGGGCAGGGAACCCATGTGAGCTGATTAGAGATTTAGAAGAACCAAGAAAATCTGATAGGATTTGGGCTAAATCCAACCAGTTTTAAGTTTCTTATCTTTAAGCCGTTAAGTACTTACAAGCCATTATTTTTGTCCATGAGACAAAAATAGTAGAGAAAAACCCAACAATGTAAATGGCAGGTCCTAGAGTTTTTAAAATGATTATCAGATTTGGATAAGATTTATTCTGCTCTTTAAAAATATACATGCAAAGCAGAGCTTAGTAAAGTCCCAATATCTAGGCATTAGCCCTAAAGTACTTAAGAACTGAATATATGCAGGAGAGAGTCTGCCTTTCACTGGTGCCTCTCCTCCTTCATTGGAAAGTCTCAATATGCTTCTTTCAGAGAGCCTGGCAGAGTGCTAGATTGGGGCTGGTAAAACAGAGATTCAGCAGAGAATGGGATCTTGTGGGGGGGGGGGTGGGTATTGGCAATCAAAATGGGCTCTTAGCACTTAGTTCAACCAAGTGCCCTTGAAGAGTTTGGCCTTTATTTCCTTGATTAAATTAGGAGTCCTTGATGACCTCCCTGCCTCAAGGGAAAGCCTAGTTTACATGGGTTTGAGTAATATGTTTGTGACATCAGAGGCTTTTAGACCACAAGGGTTTAAGTCTCATCTTTGTGACGACTTTAGGTCACATGGGTGAGTCGCATGTGTGACTCACCCTTGACCCTGAAAAAGATATAAAACCAGGGGTTGGCTTTCTCTTTTTCGGAGCTCTGACCCACAGCTGTGCTGGTGAGCATGACTCTGGGCCAGCCCTTATTATGAGCTCCCAGGTTGAACTTAGATGTTGGTAACTATGAATTGTATTTGGCCTGTCTGTCCATGTTTGTAATTTGTTTGTATTTGCTCTGAAGTTCAGGGTGCTGGCTTTTTCCCCTGAACTAAGTGAATGGTATTTGTATACTGAATTAAAGTAAGCTTGTTAACCCCTTAACATTGCTTTCCTTAGTAAAGCAGATCAAAAGAACCCGGGCTTTTGCAGCATTCTGTGAGCTGGTTGTTGTTTATTTTACACCCCCCACAGCAGCTGCTAGCCAGATTGTTGAAACAGGGGGGTTACTCACAGCCCAGCACCAGCCCCAAGTACAGGTGGAATAGGTGATAACCAGGATGCAATGATTTGGAGGGAGTTTTCTACCTTGTTTGCTGCACAAAGCAGACATGAGGATTCTGTAAGATGCTTAGCAGTGAGGGGGAGGGATCTATGGGTGTTCAAGGAGGGTTAGTACCTGTGGTGTGAGGGCTTATTGGGCCTTTTTCACGGCTGTTCATCCACTTTTGCTCTCCACTTGGCACTCAACTCTCACCAAAAGCAGTGACCACACCCTGGGAAGCCATCTCGGCAGATGGGCTAAACCAGTTTGAGGGTAACTGAAGGGACACAAGCTCCTCTGAGAGTTAGGAGGTTGTCTACCCCAAGCATGCGAAGACTTCTCCCAGTGGAATGGGCAGAACAATATGTTCCAAGGTAGGAATCAGGTGCCATGGAGTGCTTAGAGCTTGGTCTGGCATGGAAGATGCCAAGGTCATCTGCTGCATCCTGGACCATCACCAATTCTATTGACTTTTGTCGTGTCACTGAACTTCAATGACTCTGGAAGTGAGACTTTGTGCAGCTCTGCCTCACTTAAATCCAATCCACACATGAGTCAAGACATGACCCTGTGATGTCATTGGTCCTCTTCAAAAATGAAAGACAAACACAAGCAGTGATAACAGCAGCACCAACAGTAATAGCAGAGGTAACAATGGTGGTAGTGATAGTTTGGTATTGGTATTGCTAATGACTAGAATTCCAATTTATCTCCTCATCTTGATCTCCTAGAGTCCCTGGCTTCCTTTATGGTTCTTTCAAGTGCTGCCCCCTGCCCTAGGCCTAGCTAATCCTGTCCTGTTGCTAGTGCCCTCACCACTCCAATACAGTATTTTGTCATTACTTTGCATATCATGTCTATATAATGTAGCAAGTGAATCAGTAAAATAGGGAATTGCCTAGAAGTCAGAAAGTGCTCAGTTCCAGTACAATTTCTGATATATACTGGCTGTGTGAACTCTCTAAAGATACAAGCTGCAGAACAATTGCCCATCTACGTTAGTAAAGGGAGTTTCCTAACCAGGTTTCCCATACAACAAAGAAATTCCAGATCTGGGGAAAAAATTGGATAAGTAAATGAAGCAGTAATCATTGAAACCATTTGGCACTAGTTTAAAAAACAGAAAGCTAGATTAGTCAATACTCAGTAAATATTTAGTAAGCACCTACTATGTGCCAGTCACTGTACTGAGCAGGGGGATACAAATATGAAAGAGGAGGGTAAAGATACTTGGTATAGGGGCATGATGGAGAAGTCAATCAGAGGAATTCCAACATGGTGTGGCTAGGTGAGAAATGAGGAGATGTCTGAGCTGAGCCTTCTCCTTCAATGGAGGTGTGGAGTTCATGGCGCCAGACTCCAACCAGAGGGGCGGAGGGTAATGATAAGGTGAAGTACCAAAGTTGAGGAGATCTTGCGGGATGATGAGGTTATCCAATAATGGGCTTCCTGGAGCATGTGGAGAAGTTGGGACAGAGAAGTCCCAAAGTAATGCAGTCATATGTGAAATAAAGAGAGGTTAGTGGAACGGGCCAGATAAACAAAAGCCAGAAGCAAAATAATAAAGCATCCCTGCATTCAATGAACACATCCTAGAAGAGGAACTCTCAATCCATAAGTTTCTGAGGAAACTAGAAAACATTTGGCTAGGTAGAAGGAGAATCTTTCACCTAACAAAAGACAGAGGTTATCTTCTGAGGAGCAGAGAAGTTCAGTCCTGTTATTTGTCATTACAGGGAGCTCTTCATACGGAAAATTCCTCCATTGATGCAAATCACCAATTCATTTGCAACTTAGAGTCTTAAAGATCTGCTGAGGGCCTTGGGAGATTAAGTGCCTAGACTAGTGTCACACAGTTAATGTGTCAGAAGTGGAACTTGAACCCCTGTTTTCCTGACTCCATGGTCAGCATTCTATCCAGTTCACCAATAATGTCAACCTCAAATAGAAATAGGGAACACTAAACCAGAATAAGGATCCCTGCAGGCCACAAGTTGACTGAGAAAACCATACGTGTTTATATATTTCTCTTTTTATTAATACACCAATGCATTAAAATTATATAGGAATCACATTTTAATCTGTTTCAAGCTGCTCTGGGGAATGTTGTGGACCAAGGGTTTGATATCTCCTCACTATACCATCCTGTCTCTCAAAGGTGATAATTAAAAAATAAAATTGGAAATTTTCTTTATATAGAAAGAGCTTTTGCACAATCAAAATCAATGGATCTAAAATATGAAAAGAAATTAACAATTTGGAAAAATCTTCATAACAAATATCTCTGATAGGGGCAGCTAGGTGGCACAGGGGCAGCTAGGTGGGCACAGCGATTAGAGCATTGGCCCTGGAGTCAGAAGGACCTGGGTTCAAATTTGGCCTCAGACACTTGACACACTTACTAGCTGTGTGATCTTAGACAAATCACTTAACCCCAATTGCCCTGCCTTCCCCCCCTCCAAAAAAAACCCCAAAACAAACAAATATCTGATAAAAGTATATATCCAAGTATACAGGAAATAGAACCAAATATATAAGATTAAAAAACATTTCCAAATACATTATTGGTCAAAAGCTATAAAGATTCCAAAAGAAGAAATAAAAATTCATCAGTGTGACTCAGTAATCATTTTGTGCCCATATTAAAAAATACTCTAATTCATATTAAAACTACTCTGAAGAAGGATTTCTGGGTCATATAACTAACAAGATAGAGGACCAGACACGTTTTCTGATCCCCTTGACCTCTCAAATCCTTCCAAAAAAGAAAATATGTGCCAAAGATAAAGCATTTTTAGCTGTCTCCATCATCTAGGTCTACAGTGGTGTCAAACTCAGATAAAAACAGATCCCTACAGGCACATATTGACTTAGAAAACCACAAATTAATATTATCTATGTTGCATTATTTTTAAAATTTTCCCAATTACATTTTAATCTGGTTTGGGTCACACTCTAGAGTTTTGCAGGTGCTTACAGCCTGCATCACAAATTTGACACCTCTGGCTGGTACACTTGGAATCCAAAAGTAAGTTAAACAACAAGTATGAACTGACACCTGCCCTGAGCTCATTCAGACACCTCATTGACCAAACACAAGGACCTGAAACAAAATCCAAGGACCTGACTCACAGGTTTGCAGTAAAACCCAACCCCACACCCTAATTCCTCTCCCTCTTTCCAGTGCCATGGAGACAAAAACTCCATAAGTTTGCTGGGGCTGAGACAAGCAGCAGCAGCAGTATGTGCTTCAAAAGATCTCTACAACAGACTAGAGGTAAAAATGGAAAAGGGTAGGACATGTGATTGTGCTTGAAATAGAATTCTATCCCACATCCCATTCCAGCTCTCATCCCAGAGCCTCAGAGACCCAAATAACAGAGATCAACCATGTAGAACCAGTGTGGCAGCTCTCCAAACTGCTAGTGCCAGGCCAGAGTACTGAAAAAACAGAGGAAACGGGACAGGACACTGAGATGGGATGCCGTGGTGGGAGGAAGACTGTATGGTGCCCCAGGAAGAACTTGGGGAAAGAACCCTGCATCTAACCAGAACCAGTTCAATCTTCTCCAAAAGTCACTTGTGGCAGACACCTAGGCTAGTGGACCATGCACTTCCCCACATAGAAGAAGACTGAAAAGCTTTGAAATCCAGCCCCCAAGGAAACTACCATCTGATGGGAGGGACTCAGAAAATAAGCAATAGGGGACAAAAAAGGGGAAGGAGCAGAAGAACTGAAATTACCAAAGATCTTAAGAAGAAAACTGAAAGACCTGGAACATAAGCAGATAAAAAAAATGGGAAAAATATTAACAGAAGGAAATATGGCCTCTAGATCTAGTAAAGAGTTCAGGAATCTATGAATAAATGCTGCAAATCTAAGGAAAATGATCCAGCACTTGATGAGACAGAGATTCCTGTGGAATGTGAGGAGAACATGGAACCACAACATGCTGTTCCTGCGTGGCTTAGAAGAGAAATGAGAGCTATGAGAGCAGAATTTATGGCCTGTATAGTAAACATGATGGGCAAAATAGAAAAAAAAATGAATCTGCAATGGCAGATTTCACCAAAGGAACAAAAGAGAAATAAACATATTGGGCATTCAAATAAACAATAATCTAGAAGAAGAAAAGCAAAAAGCAATAATATTAAAAGAAAATGGGTTTACTATCCAAGCAAAACATATTAATCTTGAAGACAGGAGTTGTAAACACAACCTAAGAATCACAAGTCTCCCAGAAGAACAAAACAGGACAAAAAAAACCCAACACCACCAATCCTGAACACCACAATGAGAGAAATAATAAAAAGAGAACTGCCCAGAACTTCTGAATATAGAAAATGAAATACCTATTGCAAGAATTCATAGATCACCAAAGAGAAGGCAAGAAAAAAAACAAGGCTGCAAACTCTGAGATAGATAGTAAGCTAAATTTAACAATTCAATTCAGAAATGACAAATTCTGCAAGCAAACAGGAGAAAGAGCTCCAAGTACAAAGAAAAGGAAATTCATATAACACAAGACTATTCTGAACCCAAAGGAAAATGCAGGAGGGAATGGAATAATATATTCTGAAGAACAATAAAGCTCAGGATGTGGACCTACCTGAGCTTAACCATAAATGAAAAAAGATGGATATTCAATAAGAAAGAAGCATTTGAAAGTCTTAGAAAAAAACAGACCTGAAGAGATTATTTGCTTCCCAAATACCTGAGGCAACAGAAACATAGGAGGAATGAAGGAATACATGCATGAGATAATGCATACATAGAAAGCAGATAAGCATAGAAAGATCTACATGAACTGATACAAAGTGAAGTAATCAGAGCCCAGAAAATAATATACACAATAACTACAACAATGTAAATGGAAAAACAACCACACACACCCCCCAAAAATTAAAAGTGAATGTAACAAAATTATAGTGATCAAGCATGCCTTGGATGAAGAGATAAGAGAAGACACTCCCAACCTATACCTTTGTAGCGATGGTAAATCCACAGGAGTTATACATTGTACATATTTTCAGACTTTTTCAATGTATTCATTAGTTGTGTTGATTTTCTTCCCTCTCCCAAAATACTATTTGTTACATGCTATGGTTCTATAGGAAGGAGAGAGAGAGGGACACTGGGGATTACTCTGTTGATGTAAGAAACAGAAGACATCAATAAAAACTACTCTGAAGTTTCACCGTTCATTCACTGAGCAGATGAATTTGATAAAATTAGAAAGTGTTGAGTAGAGCTATAGGAATTAATATGCCATTGATAGAGCTTAATATATTAATAAATGCTTATTGACTGATTAATTAGAGCTATGAATTGGTCCAACTCTTTTGGAAAACTGAAATTATGAGAGAAAAATCACAAAACTATTCATACCTTTTCTATCTAGTGGGGTTATTTCCCAAAGAAGTCAAAGACAGTACAGATCAGCTGGTCTAAGTATTTTGTTTCACATATGAAAAAACTGAGGCCCAGAGAGGAGGTATGAATTACCCAGGGTCAGACAAATGTTAAGCAGGTGAGAATTTTGTGCCTTTTCTGCTCCAATGTCACGAAGTCTCATTAGTCAGCTTTCTAGGTAAGGCTCAGGCATTTTAACAGTGACCTTTAATACTTCACTCCAACGGACTAACTCTAATTTTAGTCACTATGACAGGTGGATCAAGGAGGTACCTTCAAGCAGGTAAGATTGTTCAATGACCCTCCTTTTCCACCTGCTCTACATACATGTCAGACCAGCAATGCACGTGTAGAGGGGTGGAAGATTTATATGTTTGGGAAGGACAGGACTTCCAAAGGTCAGTGTATGGATTTTCATTTCTCAGTTAAAGGACTCCTTTACCTGTACAAGAGTTTCTGTACTCACCACTGGGGCTCCTGAAACAGATGTGTCTTTTCTACACTGCAAATGTTGCACTTTCTTTAGGATGGTCTCACATATGCCCACAGGGTTTAATGAGCTCTTAATATTAATATAAACATCGTTTTCCACAAATAAGCATAGTCAGCATTAAAAAGTGTCACATGCAGTAATTATGAGCTGTCTGACTGCTAATTGCTCAGGGGAAATGTTTGCTTGTTTGTGAAATGGAACCCGTGTTTGTTTTGTTCAACGTGCAGCTTTGAAAGCAAGGTTGATACAATTATCAGACTGATTTAAAGGAACTGAGACTGTGCCCCACAGAGGTAGAGGCTCTGCTGGCTAGTTTAGTCCATACCCAAGCAAATTCACACTAATGGGGGCTTATGAAATGTACATTCCTGCTAGCTGCCAAACAGGACCAGACTTGATCATGAGGACTTCTGAAGAGGTGATCCCCTGCTCCCAAATAGTTTTCCTGCCAATGCCTAAAATTCCACCATTAGTTACTTAGGGTTCAGCATTGCCCTCTCCCCATAGCCTCAAGTTTATCCAATCTATCCTTGCTGAGACCAGGGCACCATGAGACAATGGGGGCAGGCATCTAGGGGTAGGAAGGCTGCCAAGTGGGGTGAGAAAGGGACTATTACTCCCAACCCACAGAGCAGAGCATGCTGGAAGAAATCACAAAACTATTCTGGTTGAATTCACAACAATTTCAGGCTTGTTGTTTGGTTATGTCCAACTTTTCATGACCCTATTTGGGGTTTCTTGTCATTTCCTTCTCTAGATCATTTTACAGATGAGGAAACCAAGGCAAACAGAGGTAAATGACTTGCTCAGGGTCACACAGCTAGTAAGTGTCTGAGGCCAGATTTGAACACAGGTCCTCCTGACTCCAGGGCTAGCACTCTAGCCCCTGAACCACCTAGTTCACTCAGTTTCAGGCTAACCAACCTCAGTAGGACTATTGCATTGCACAGCAGTCACTGATCTCTAATATACTCCCTCTCCTCCAAATTCCAACCTCTCTCTCAGAAAATTGTCTTTCCTCTTATTTAACAGTATTGAATAAGATTGATACTACTCTTCATGAGTTCCCTCATCTCCCCTCCACATCCCAGAACCTCGCTTACCAGCATTTAGCATGCAGATAGTGCTCAAGTAAATGACTGATTAATTGACTACTACCTGCCAGGTAATGTTCTAGGTGGCACAATGTATAGAGTTCTGGGCCTGGAGTCAGGAAGACCTGAATTCAAATTTGACCTCTGATACCTACTAGCTGTGTGACCCTGGGCAAGTCACTTAACCCTGTTTGCCTCAGTTCCTCATCTATAAAAGGAGCTGGAGAAGGAAATAGGAAAGAAGGAAATATCTTTGCCACGAAAACTCCAAATGGGTCATGAAGAATCAGATATGACTGAAACAACTGAATGTTGTAGGTTCTGAGGGGAGAAAAAATGAAACAGTCCCTGCCCTCAAGGATCTTATATTCTATTGAAGTGGTTCAACATGTATGTGGGTAAGTAAATAGAAAATAATTTCAGGAGGGGAAAGAATTAACAACGATGGAATCAGGAAAGGCCCAAAGTAGAAGGGAGTATCTGATCTCAGTCTTAAAGGAAGCTAAGAATTCTAAGAAATGGGGTAGGAGAGAGAGCATTCCAGCTAGGCTCTGCAAAAGCCCAAAGGCTGGAGAGGTATTAATGCATACAGGAACAACAAGAAGGCCTATTTGGTTGGAACGTGGAGGGAGCAAGGGGGAGTATCATAAAAAATAAATATGGAAAGCTCAGCAGGACTTTCAATATCAAATGAGAGGAGCCACAAAAACTTGTGAATGGGGGAGGGACAGGAGCAGAAACACATTTTAGGAATAACAATATGGCATCTGTATGGAGGATGGATCAGAGAGGGAAGTGACTCCTATGCCCCAATTACATCCTGCATTGAACTGAACTTATGTGAAAACATGTATATTATGAGCTGTATAAGCCTTTGTATTCCTTTATATTGAGAACAATATTATTTTTAAAATTTTTATTTCCAGTGCCTAGCACCACAGTTTGCACATAGTAGGTGCTTAATGTTTGTTGAATTCCATTGAAAAGATGAGAAGTTCCCTTGGTGTGGGAACCATGCTGACGTGAGACCTATTGAAGGCACTAGGGATGTTTAATCTGAAGAAGAGAAGGCTTAGGAGGTATAGAGCTGTCTTCAAACATTTGAAGTTGTGTCAGATGGAAGGCAGTCTAAACTCATTCTCTGGCTTCAGGGACCAACACTATGAGCAAAGTGTGGAATCTGCAGGAAAGGGGTGGGTGGGGGTGGGGATTTTAACTCAATATAAAGAAGAGTTTTCTAACAAGTAAGACTTCCTAACAAGGGAATAGATTGCTTCACAAAGTAGTGAGCTTTCCATCATTGGAAGTACATTAAACAAAGGCTGGATGGGCCAGTTGCAAGGTGTTTCATAAAAAGAGTTCTTGGACTGGGTGGGAGATTCCGTTAGACGACCTCTGAGGTCCCTTCTACCCCAAGAGACTGTGATTCTCTCCTTGTCCCCGAGAGTGCTATTAATGGCATTTTTTGAGCTTCCTGAAATGAATTCCTTCAGTCTATTGTGCTATGGACATTTTAATTAGGTTAATTCATTCTGTCTCCTGGGGGAAGAGCCCCTTGGCCAGCTAACACATGAGGAAAGGTTAGTTTAAAATTCATTTATCACACAGCAGAGGCAGAGGATAGTCAATTTTGATGAGAGGAAGCATAGAAAGATTGAAAGCAAGTGGCATGACCAGAGCTAAAACTAGCCATGCTAGTACCTAGAACACACCCTCAAACCAACAAATTCAGTTGAGCCAAAGGAAGAGACTATGAGAAGAAACCTCAGTTGTCAGGGCACAAAGCACCATGAGGTGAGAGACTCCACAAATCTACCATGTGTAGAAGAAACAGACCAAGGGATACTTGAAATCCTCTGTCAAAGACATAGCTGGATGGCACAGTGGATGTTACTGGACCTAGAGTCAGGAAAATTTGAATTTGAATCCAGTCTCAGGGACTAGAGCTATATGACCCTGGGGAAGTCACTTACCCTCTTCAACTATAAAATGAGAGTAGTAACGTCATCTACCACACAGGGTTGTGAAGATAAAATTAAAAATGTGTAAAGTACTTAAAACAGTGACATAAATAATGTCAGTTAATAAATGTTTGTCACCTTCTCCTTCCTTTTCCTTAATTAAGGAGGGGAAAAGTCTGGGCTGGGCTACGGAGAAATTCACCTGGCATTCCCATAGGGAAGACACTGATCATCTGGTAGCTTCCTATGTTAAACTAGGTGCTAAGCTCAGTTATATACATATATATACACATATATATTATATATAATATACATATATATACACACACCTGCTGAAGAAATACATATAATGCAAGCACCCTCCTCAAAACCCTGGTGGCCCCACCCTTGTTCCGGCTCTGGACACTGTCCAGAAAAGACAATATGGAGGTTGAACCATAAATGGGAGGCTCTGGGCAATAGTTGGAAGGAGTAGAATGTGCCAAAGAAAGACTTCATCCATGTCACAATCGAGCGAGGTGGACAAGATGTTTTTCTAGGTGCCGTGAAGGATACAGGAGGAAAAGAAATAAGGTCCCGGCCCTTCAGGAACTTGGAATCTCGCTGGGGAGATATGACCTATATAGAGGAAATTAAAATTAAACTAAAACTCACAGTAGTGTAAGAGGAGCAAATGAGTAGGACAGAAATAAGTATTGAAGAATCTCCGAGAAGCAAAAGATCACAGTGAGCCCCTGGGATTGAGCGGCCTGGGAGCACAATGGGACTTGGGGCTTGAGCCAAGTTGGGAAGGAAGGGCCGATGGCATAGCAAATAGGAGAGAGGAGGCCAAAGGGTATCCAGGTGGAGCCAGGCCAGAAAGGCTTAACTGGGGGGTGGGGTGGGGGGTAGGACAATTATTTCTCCAAAGGTTTGTTGACACAGTACCAACTATCTAGAACAGGGATGGGGAACCTGCAGCCTCAAGGCCACATGTGGCCCTCTAGGTCCTCGGATGCAGCCTTTTGATTGAGTCCAAGTTTTACAGAACAAATCCTTTTATTAAGGGGATTTGTTCTGTGAAGTTTGGATGCAGTCAAAGGACCACACTCAAGGACCTAGAGGCCATATGTGGCCTGGAGGCCACAGGTTCCCCACTCTGATCTGGAATAAGGAATGGACCTAAAGGATAGGAGGAGAGGGAGGCAGGGTATCATGAGGTCAGCGTGACTAAAACAGAGGGCTCATATTAGTCAGTTATATAAAACAAAGCTAAATGGAAAGGATGGGCCCAAATTACAGTTGGCTTTAAATTCCAGGGATGTGACTTTGTACATGACCATGGAGACATCAGGGAGATTTTGGAGCAGTAGAAGCATGGAGGGAAAAGTACATATACACCCCCTTGCCCAATACCTTCCCTCCCTTCTTGGTCACATCCTGAGTCATTCCCTGCAATGGAGCTGGTCCTTAGCACTAAAGACATAAAAAGAGAGTTGTCTCCATCTCTTTTGGCATTCAAAAGCCAGTGTTGCTAAATCCTAGAAAATAGAGAAGCCCCAGGGAAATCTAATAACAGCCCTACTTAAGAGCATGCGACAATTATTACCTCCAACTGTGAGGGAGGCTGAGTAATTAAAAAGAGTTCTTTATTTTGATTAAAAAGATTCCTTTTAGTGTTTCTGAATCTTTAGTGAAAGCCCAGAACTATTTTTAGATGCAAAACAAGAAATATGGCCGGAGGGTCGGGAGAAGGGGATGGTATTTAAAATGTGGGATATAGGTTTGTAACCTGAAAAATCAGCACACGGCCCTGGTGGCTCCTCGATCTAACCCAGCCTCACCCACATATCTTCACTGAGATAGGGTAGTCCAGACCTTGCCAGGATTAATAGAAGACCCAAATTAATTGGTCTTAATCACTATAAATTTCCTTCCCAATAAAATCTCAAGAATTTCCAATCACGCTGATTTATATGTGTAATTAGAAATCCATTCACAGATGTCACACAGCTAGGTGGAAGCCTTGGAGGCCTAAAGAAGGGAAAATGACAAGTGGAAACTTGAAGGGGAATGGGGATGAAGGAAAAGTGTCCGAGGCTTTAAAGGGTGAAACAGCCTCAAGCTAGATAAGATTTTAACAAATTGGTGGTGGGGCTGCTAAGGACATGGCTTAAGGTCCAGAAATCCACAGCCTTTCCATTCAATGGAGGAGGCAGCTCTGTTCGTGCCAACAACTCCCTAACCACTGCCCACACCAGATGCAGGCAGGCTGAAGATGACTAACGGGGAGGGGTCCTTCAGCCTCTGCTGCCTATCAACAATAGATTGATAGACCTAGTTTAAAAAAATTGGCACTGAAAGTGTCTCTCTTGAAACACCCCAATTTCTCTTCTTTTCAGAATATTAATGATGAAATTAAATTGCTTAGAGAATAATGCCATCTGGTCAAACTTTCTCCTTTTCATAACTAGATTATCCTCATGCTATCTGCCTGGGATCAGGGTATCCCTGATTGGCTTCAATTCATGCATCAAGAGATGGGTCTTATTGGCCACCCTCGATCCACTAGAAGTGGTCAAGAGAGGCAGAGGTAGTAGGGATAGTAGCTAGCTCCCTGGGCAAAATTTCAACCCAATAATTGGGGAGGATCTTCCTTTTCCTCTGTCCCCAATTCTGACTCAGATCCCAGGTTCCTGGCCCATAGAAGATGTGAGATAGATTAGCAATTGGGGGAGAAGGTTATAATTAGAGAAAAAACAGCCTCAGGCTTCTGTTTCATAGGACCAACAAAATGATGGACTAGACATTTTCCCCAGTCTTTTCAACTGCTCAACACCCCAGCCTTCCCCCCAAAGGAAGTTACATTTTAGAGGAAAAGACACAGGCTTCTGTTTCATAGGACCAACAAAAGGATGAACTAGACATTTTCCCCAGGCTTTTTAACTGCTCAACTCTACCCCACCCTATCTTTCCCTCAAAAGGGGAGTTAGATTTTACACAGATAGAGGAATTACATCTGAATCCATAAAGTGAAATAGAACAAAGCCCAAAAGGTAAAATCCTTATAAATTAACACCAGAGAAAAGTAATCCTTAAAGTACTCACTCAGTATTCCCCATCCACCAGCTTCCATATTCAGGGCTGGTATACTTGAATTGACCCATATGCCTGTATCTGGGGCCCATCTTGGGATCCTCTCCTGCTGTAGAGACTTCAGGGACACCCTCTCCCCTGTCACCGCTGCCAGCAGCCCCACTCCCCACCCCCACCACACACATATGCCACAAACTCTCTGTTGATTCCCAAGGAAGCATTAAACAACAAGAAGAAACTCTAGGATTGCTTAAAGGAGAAATGAAATATGAAAGAAAAGAATTTATAGCTCTCAAAGAATAAATTTAAAAACCAATTAACAGATTATAGGAAAAAACTGAAGCCATAGTTTTGCTAAAGAAGGAAAAGAGAGAACAACAAACTTGGATAAATTTGGAACAAATTTGGAAAAATACTAAAATGGAAGAAAATCTGGCAGAAGAAATGCAAAACTTCAAAAGAACACATAATCTCTATATAAGCCAAAGTTTATGAATTCAAAAATGGAATAAACAGGGACAACTTGAGGATCATTGGTCTCCCAGTAAGACATGACAAATTAAAAAAAAAAAAACCTAAACATCTTAATTGAAGAAAAGATATAAGAAAACTGCCCACAGTCTCTGAATCAAAAACCGAGGAAAGATTTAACAAATAAGAGGGGGTAAGGAGCGCAGAATGAGGGAATAGGGTTGCACCAAAGTAGTTTAATAAAAACTAATAGTAGATATCAAGTATTGACTTAAAGTAAAACTTAAAAATAAAGAAACAAAAGAAAGGAAACATAACTCTAGCTCTTGTAACTTTAAATGTGAATGGACTAAACAATTTGTTAAAATGAAAGAAAGTAACAGAACAGAGAAGAAAACCAATCCTTGTTGTTTACAAGAAATACATTTAAAAAAAAAAAGACATAGGGAAACAAAATGAGAGGGATCAGGTGAATCAGAAAGAGCAAGTGGTGAAATTAGGCCATCAGACAAAGTAAAAATAAAATTCACAAAACCAATAAAGATAAACAGGGAAATTTAGTTGTTCAGTCATTTTCAGTAATGCTATTGCTTTGTGACTCCATTTGGGGTTTTCTTGGCAAAGATATTAGAGAGGTTGGCCATTTCCTTCTCCAGCTCATTTGATAGATGAGGAAACAGGGTTAAATGACTTGTTCAGGGTCACATAGCTAGTAAGTGTCTGAGGCTAGATTTTAACTCAGAAAGATGAGCCTTCCTGACTCCAGGCCTGGTGCTGTATCCACTGTGTCACCTAGCTGCCCTAAAAAAAAACAAAAGAAAGCTTGCTGCTGAGTTGTTTCAGGTGTGTCTGACTCTCCATGACCCCACTTAGGGTTTTCTTGGGAAAGATACTGGAATGGCTTGCTATGTCCTCCAGCCCATCTTACAGATGAGTAACAGAGGCAAACAGAGTTAAGTGGCTTGCCCAAGGTCACACAGCTAGCAAGTGAGGCCAGATCTGAATGTAGATCCTTCTGACTCCAGAACTAGTGCTCTATCCACTGCACCACCTAGCTGCCCCCCCCCAAAAATGACATTATGCTTAAAGGAATCATTTAGACAATGAACCAACATTAATATTGACTCTACATGTTATAAGCAGCATCTAAATTCATAAAGGAAAAACTAATTGAATTATAAAAAAACCTCAGTAACACAAAAGTAGGAGACCTTAACATTCTCTCAGATAAGGACAAATACAATAAAAGATAAATAAAAGGAAGATGTAGAACTGAACAAACTACTAGAAAATTTAGAGCAAAATGATTGTTGATTAATCTTGTTTAACTTTTTTTTTCTTCCTCTTTTATTTACTGCAAAGGTTGGCTATTGAGGGGGATTTGGCAGTGATGGATACAATGGGAAATGATAGAAAAAAATATTAAAAAAAGACAAAGTTCCATGTGAGGATTTAGACAACAAAAAGAGGCATCATGGTACGGTGGAAAACTGGATGGCTTTGGAGTTACAGGACCCAGGTTCAAATTCCCTTACTACTTATGTAACCTTGGGGAATTCATTTACCCTCTCTAGATCTCAGTTCCTTCATCTATAAAATGAAAGAGTTTGACTAGGTGGTCACTGAAGTCCTTTCCAGCTCTAAATTTGTGATACTATGATGCTAGCTCAGGAAAGGTAAACAGGGGAGTGGGTGGTACCAAGACCCAGAGTTCAATTAAGTGATACTGAAAGTGTCATGTTTATTAGAGGTCATGTCCACAGAGGACAATAAGGCAGAGAAGAACAGGCAGGTACCCTGGGTCCACGCAAGGAGCAAAATCCAGGAGGTCAAGCAATTGGGACCAGGAACCCAAAGGAGGTGACTTGAGAACAAAGGGTCATGGATCCATCCAAAGAATGCGAGTAACAAAGGACCAGAGATACAAAGTATCACACATTGGTTTGATATGACAGCAAAAAAGGGCTAATGCAACTTTAGGCTGCAATAAGAAAAGCGTCATGTACAAGAATATAGAGGAGACAGTCTCCTGCACCTGCCCTGCTCAGGCCACTTCTAGAGTATTATATTCAGTCCTGGGAACCACAGGCTTAGGAAGGACGTTGATAAATTGCAGCTCAGCCAGAGGAGTACAACCAAGATGGGAAAGCACTTCAAATTAACACTATAATACCAACTGATTGTAGGATCTAAAGCTGTTTAGCCTGGAAACGAGATGGCCTAGGTGGTACAGGAGTTACTTAGCTCCTTTCCACCAAACGCTGATACAAAAGACCATCAGAAACAGCGAATAGACAATAAACCCATATATTTAAGCCAACAGCCAATATAAATGGAAAAGTTATACAGGTTAGAATAGACAACTATGTTTTCAAGTATTTGCAGGTTTATTGTATGGAAAAGAGATTAAATTGTTTCAGTTTGGCCCCAGAAGACTGAAGAAGAAGCAATATGTGAAAATTATGAAAACGTCGATTTCCTTGCTTGACATAAGGAAAAAATTCCAAATAATTTCAGCCCTCTTGAAGTTGAATGGGTTACCTTGGGAGGGAGTGGAGCCCCACTCACTGCATGTGCGTAAGCTGAAGCTAGATGACCACTTTTTAGGTGTGTGGAAGAAGAGGTCCTTTTGCAAGTACAAATGGCCTCTGGGATCCTTTCCAGCTCTGCAACCCTGCCATTCTGTGACCCAGGCCAACCATCAGGCAGAACACAGACAGAAGATCTGAGTTACGAGCCCAACACAAGGGCTTCAAAAATGGGACCTCGTGTGGACCTATATAGAGCCTTCTGAGTCGTGGGCCTAGAGCCAAGGGTGAGGAGGCTGGGGGAGGGGATTGATGTGAATCTGAACCTCTAGACAGAGAAAAGTATACCTTCCAAAACCATTCACCTAAGGCTCTTGTCATGTCACTATCCTGCTAAAAAAATTTAACAGCTGTTTATTGCCTATAGGGTAGAATATCCACTCCTTAGCCTGGCATTTAAGGTCATCTCCAATTTGGCTCCAGTCTGCTTTTCTATCCTTATTTCACTTGACTTCCTTCTTATATAAACTTTACATTCCACGTACAGGTGGTTCGCCAAGGGCAGAATCAATGAGGAATGGCTTAGGTCAGGGGTGCACAAAACTCCTGAGTCTTACTTGAACCAGATTAAAATGTAATTGTGAAATATTCAATAAAATAAATAAAAATACAATGCAATATAGATAATGTTAATTTGTGATTTCCTAAGTGAAAAGGCAATCCACAAAGAACCCTTCTATTTGAGTTTGACATCACTGGCTTGCATATCCCAAGGTTATAACTAGGCAAGTATTAGCTGAGAAAACATCAGGAAGTGCCCCAAAATGCCTTCAGCTGAGCTTTACACCTTCAATCATATGGTTACATTCCTTTACTTGAAGTTTCTAGAAAATAGGAAACCTGGACTCTTCTGAATGACCCTTCCCACTGCCCCTAGAATTTTGTAATGTTCTGCAAACAGTTAAGTATTTAATAATTGTTGCCAAGAAGTCCCACTGCTAGGCACTTACACTAAGGAAGTTTTTTTAAAGTCCCCACATACACTAAAATACTCATAGCAGCACATTTTGTAGCCTAAAAAAACTCAAAACTGGAAACAAAGCAGATGCTCATCTATTGTACAGTGGCTAAACCAATTGTGGTACTTGATGAATATGAAGAATACAGAGAAGCACTGGGAGAGTTATAGGAACTGATGCAAAGTGAAGTAAGCACTATGTAATTAAAATGATTGGGCAGCTAGGTGGTATAGTGGATAAAGCCCTGGGCCTGGAATGAGGAAGACCTGAATTCAAATCTGGCCTCAGACACTTACTAGCTATGTGACTCTGGGCTAGACACTTAACCCTGTCTGCCTCAGTTTCCTCATCTGTAAAATGAGCTGGAGAAGGAAATGGCCAACCACTCTAGTATCTTTGCCAAGAAAACCCCAAATGGGGTAATGAAGAGTCAGACAAAACTGAAAAATGACTGAACAACAACAAAAAAATTATAATGATCAAGCTTGGCCTTAAAGAAGATAAGTTAATGTACCTCCCTGCCTTCATTGCAGAGGTGGGGGACAATAGGTACAGAACAATGAATACTGGGTTGACCTGTTAGTTTTGTTGAATTGCTTTTTTTTTCATTTTCCTTTTATGTTCTTCTTTTTATAAGCAATGGTTTTCTGACAGAAGGACGGAAAGAATCATATTAGGAAATGAAAATAATATAAAAATAAAAGGATTTTTAAAACAAATGTAAAACAACAGTGTTGCCAGTTTTTTTTTTTCATTCAGTCACCTTTAGATGAGTGATCACTGGAAGTCATTTCCCAGGGTTTGATTCCTTTAAAGGTGTCAGATGAGCAGAGGGTCCCATTAGGCCATCAAGGTGATCCAAACAGGACACAACTCCTCCAAGCTGCTTTTAGGCAAGGCACTTCTTGGCCTCCCTGTACTACTTTTGATTAGCCCATAAACTTCAGCATGTACTGGGGAATGAGTGTTCCTGAAGCTAAGGCTAACCCTATGAAGCAGGTACAGGCAGTTGCCTCTGGATAGAGATTTGAATCAACACATACCTTGGAACAAATGGATTCATCGAATCAACCCTGGCAGAGAACAAAGCTCTGAAGGTATGGGAACAAGAATGAGGAAGTTCTTAAGGGACAGAAAGGCCAGCAACATTCAGTGCTGCCCAGGGAGTGTTAGCCAGGGCATCACTGAAAATAGGGAGGAGTGCAGATGTCAGAGCTTGGGAGTCAATATTTCACCCACTTTGTGATTTTGCTTAGTGCTGATCCTGCCTGGTTTATACCAAGGTATGCAGCCCCATCATCTTCTAGCCAAGAGTGAGTTTTACACACACACACACACACACACACACACACACACACACACACACACAATTTTAAGTCAAAGTCAGCTAAAGAAAGTGATTGACTAGTTTTCCAGCTTAGCCTGCCTCCCTTAAAAGAAAATCATCTTTGCTTTTGTCCTGAGCCTTTAATGGGCCTGAAAGCTGGTACTTTGGTCTAAACTCAGACCCTGGGCACCATGCTGAGACTAGGTAGAGAGGCCTTAATGGGGAGATTAGTATCTCCAATGGCGATGCAGGAATAGGGTCCTAAAAGGTGATTTTTTTTCCTCGAGGTTTGGCAATTTTTAAAGGGCTTAAATATCTGATAATGCAGGCTCGGTGGTGTTTATGCATGTTGGGGCATCAGCCATCTACCATCCAGGGCATAATGGATGCTGTAAGATTTGATTTTAGTTGTTTAAAAATATCCAAGTTGTCTGCAGGCTAATGGCCATGGGACAGACTCATTAATGTATCAATGATCATTCAGCACTCCATGATTATTTTAATGGTTTTGTTGGGGACAGAGAGGGGAGAGGAAGGGAGAAAAGGGGTCACACTGGAGGGGACTTGTGGTTATGGCAAATAAGTAAAGATCATTAATAAAAATAAAAAAGCTTTTTCTTCCCAGTTATAGGTTTGTCTTCTCCTCCTCCTCATCCCCAGCCTTTCGCTGTTGTTGTTGGTGTTAAACAATTTGGTTAGTAAGGGCCTAGCTAATAACCAACCTGGGAAGTCAGGAAATGTCCAAGAATGACTTCTAAATCACAGTCAGGTTCCCCTGTCCAATTGCTAACTGAGAATTTTGATGAAATCCTTTGATCTAGCCAAAACACACCCAAGGCCTTCATCAACCTGGCTGGAGCCTGGGATACCATGTATTGAAGGGGGAAGGGGAGTATCAGAAATAGTGTAGCTGAAAGGCACCAAAGTTCAATTTCCCTAGGCGTACCAATAACCCATGGCCAGACCCAGCTCCAGCTCAAACCAGTATTCTCCCTATTCCCCAAACATGAATATCTTGCGTGCTTTCACTGCTGCGCCTCAGCTCACAATGTTTTCCGTCTTAGAGTAAGTGTCCTCCCCACTCCACCCTGCCCATAAGAGTCCTCCCCATCTTTGAAGGCCTTGTTCAAATTCCACCTCACCTATAAAGGCTCCTCCAACCACCAGGAGGACCCAGAGGGAGCCGTCCTTCCTTGGAACTCTTATGGCACCGGCTGTCTATGCCCTCATTTGACCCTAGTTGTTGTTGTTATGTTAGTTATCATTTTCTATATGTACACCTTGTCTCCAGAACCAGGTTGAGAAATTATGTCTTCTTCTCTATATACCCCCATGGCATCAGATTCAGGACAAGGCACATTATTTGTATCCAGTGTATATAGGCTTCCAATCATGGCTGGGGCATTTTGGATGCAGCTACCTATGTAGGAGGAGAAATGAATGTTATTGACTAAGAGAAGCAGAGCATGATGTTTATACGTTTGTAAGGTCTAAGGGAAATTAGGTTCAGAGCTTCGGCTAGCAGAGACATATAGACAGAGACACTCCAGGGAGGAGAAAGATAAAGACTTCAGGGATGCAGAGGAGGAGGCTGGCTCGCCAACAGGTCCCTGATTTCCAGCTTGTCTACTTTGGGAGGATTTTGCAAGATTTCCCCATGAGTGTGATCAAGGCCTTTCTCTTGATTTGAGCTGAGATTTTATCTTACTCCTATTAAAAGAGTTCATTCACTCTTGTTTATTGTGCAATATATTCTAACATGTATAACTTCTCTAATTAATGTTGGTTGTTTGCTTGAATAAATGGGCTTACTCTATTCATTATTTGTGATGGCCTTTTGTGTGACCGGAGTTTGGTAGGAAAGAGGTAAGCTGGCAGACTATAAGCTAAGAGCTACCCTGATTCCAGGCCTTAAGAGAGACCAGGAAAACAGCTTTTGTTCTGAACCAATTGAAATATTGGAGAGGGGGCAGTGCAGATATAATTCGATGCCAATGTCTTTCTTGGAGAAAGGCAAGGGAAAGAAAGAGTTCATGGGCAGAGCCTTTCTTCTCCTCCCTTCAAGTCAGAAACCACAATCTCCCTTAGAGAAGGTTGGGGCTAGATCTTAGAGAGATCTGCCAGGATACAGACACACAAACACACATGTATGTATGTATGTATGTATGTATGTATGTATATATATGTGTATGTGTGTATATTATATACATATATTATATGTGTATATTATATATATGTACTCAGTATGTGTGTATATATATGTATATTCATGCATATATGTATACATGTACATACAATATAATATACACACATATCTGCTGTGTCCAGAGGGTGAAGATCATAATTCAATCATAGCAAGGGTACCATGAACTGAACTGATGAGAGGGTAAGGTCTTCCTTCCCTGCTCCCACTTAACCCAAGTTCTTAAGAAATGAGAGTGGGGTGTTTGTTTCTGTTTTGTGTTGTTTGTCCATTTATTTGTAAAATAATTCAACCTGCTAAGAATAGCTAGTAGACAAAGACCACAGTGGCCTAGCTAGAATAGGGTTTGCCTCTTAGGGTGTGATGAATTTCCCACTCTCATCCCCACAGGCTCAAAGGAAGGCTCCCAACTTCCCAAGAATACAGCAGGCTGACTAATGCTCAGAAACATTTTCCCACCAGCATCTTCTGGGCCCCATTCTTAGGCGCAGTACCTTGGATGGCCTGGAAACCCTGGGAGGAGAAAGGAAAGAAAAATAAGAAGAAAAAAAGAAAAAAATGGAAAACATAGATCAATAGATCTAAGGAATGAAAGATGAAAGATAAATCAGGGAGAAGACTGGGGAGAGAAGTGGAGACTGAAGGCAAAATGTTGTATACACTGTCAGAACTAATCATTGTATAAGCTGTTTTTTGCTTGGTTGTTTCTCCTTGTTACAGAGGAGTTTTTGATTAGAGGGAAGGAAGGATGATATTGAGAAATGACCATGATGTAAAAACAAAGCTATTTTTTAATTTAAAAGGGACAGAAAGAGAGAAAAGTAGCAAATGAAAGAGGCAGTAATAAAAGTGGAGGAAGGGAAGGGAAGACAAGGGAAGACAAAGGAAAGGAAGGGATGGGACGGGAAAAGGAAGAGTAGAAAGGAGAGGAGAGGAGAGGAGAGGAGAGGAGAGGAGAGGAGAGGAGAGGAGAGGAGAGGAGAGGAGAGGAGAGGAGAGGAGAGGAGAGGAGAGAAGGAAGGGAGGAGAGGGAAAGGGTGGGGAGGAGAGGGGAGGGGAGGGGAGGGGAGGGGAGGCAAAGGAAATCGAGTCAAGGCAAGGAAGGCAAAGAGAAGTAAATTTTTTGATGTCTAAAAGAAAGATAGCATGGCATTAGTGGATTGAGAACTGGTCTCAGAGCCTAGAAGACCTGAGTTCAAGACATATAACTAGCCGTGTTACACGGTACAAATCATTCAAGCCCTCAAAGCAATTCCATAAATATTTATTACATGTGTCCTGTGTGTCAGGTACTATCCTGAATGCTAGGGATACAAAAAGAGGCAACTCTCTAAAACTCTTATTTCCAGTGAATATGCTGGCCTACATTGTAAGAAGGAATTTCTTTGTACCGAAGTTCCCTTATCAATGAAATCACAGGTCTAGTACCCTTCCTATAAGAAGCTTCTACATTCTGAGAATGATTTCCAAAAATACTGAGAATGAGTTCTTCAGAACCCCCATTCACAAAGAGGTGAGAGAGAGTAGTTGTGGTAGGGAAAGGATGAGTTGCAGAGGGAGAACTCAGTTCAAATCCCATTTTTGCTGCTTCCTATCTACCTATGTTCTCTTAGGTAAATTACTGTATCTGCCTTGGCTTCAGCTTTGCTGTTGCTAAAATGGTGGATGCAACTCAGTGATCTCTCAGGTCATTTCTAGCTCTAAATCCTAGGGAATTCTTTCTGTTCCTGATCATCAGACTCCAGGCTGGCAGGAAGTCCTTGTGTGCATGGCCATAGCCTACAGAGTCTCTGGTCTGTGAACATGTAAAGGGGTGATGGGGGAAGGGAGAAAAGTCCGGAAACAATCGTCACCACCCTGCAACCCAGTACACTTCTGACAGTAGCTCAGCTTCACTGAAATGGTGATTAATTTTTAATTCCAACAAGCTTTCTATGATATGGATGTGGATGTAAATAAGTGAGGGGAACATGAGATCGACAACCCTCCCCCAAGTTAATCATTGATGAGAGCTTGTTCATATATGATAGATAAACTAGACCCTGTATTTAGCATTGATCAATTCCTTCATTCAGGTTAACAATAAAAAGTTGGGGGTCTAAAGGAAAGTAACAGCAATGACAGCCTTCCCCTCCTAACACACACGCACACACACACCTTTCCCCTAATGACCACTGTTTTTTCCCTCAGCATATAATGGTACAGAGCAGATAAAGCTGCCAGGGATCAGGGATGGAGAGTGGGAGGGGAGAGAGAAGAAGGGATCCTGTCATGAGATCTTTGGGAATCAAGATCTAAGAAGTAAACAAACTGAAAGGTCCTCCTGATATGGTTTGACTGGAGCCAGGTCTAACCCTCACATACAGGTTGGAGTAGATAAACTGTGAGGTTCCTTTTGACTGAGTTTCTGCGATCCTGGAAAACCAGGGTTCCAGACACCACCATCAACCCAAGGTTTTCTTGATGTAGGGGTAGGGGTACAGGTGCAGAACCCTGGTCAGCCCTGGGGTTACACTGCCCTAGCTATGCCCAGAGACAGTCCTGGCTAGTGCCATCTAAGAGAAATCACCTCTCCTTTCTTATCCTCATCTTTAAAATGAAGGAATTGGACTAGATAATTTTTAAGGTTCTTTCCAGCTCTAACATTCCATGATTCCAAAGTGAGAAAAAATGAAGTACCAAAGACAAGTGTTCTAGAGGCCAGGAAGGAAAGATCAGTGTGGACCAGAATGCTCAAGGATGTTGTCATGGAGGTTACAAAGACTGAGCTCCAAAGCAAGATACCCTTTCATCTTACCTCCTGCCCCCTTGGCCATTAACTCACATAAACAGGCCCCTCAGTGTAGACATGCAGTCCCTCCTTAGAAATCTAAGGTGTGGTCATTTTATTTTTTCATAAATGCCATAGCTGACACACTCAGGTTCCACTCAAAGGCCAAGGACCCATTTTGGCTCCCAGATCTTCCGAAGGTCTTCCATAAGAAGATGACTGAGTGAAAGCCTACAACTGAGAGGGAGCTTGGAGAGGTAAGTTTTGCGTATTCCAGAGCGATCATCCAGTTCTTCCTTCTTCTTCAAAGATGAGAAACATCCAAACACTCCCACACAAATGAGAAGAGCGCTTCGCAATAAGGAAGTATTTATTAGGGACCTACTATGTACCCTAATAAATACTTAAGAAGCATAGTTAATTGTAATGGCCAGTGAAGAAGCACTGGAACGGATTGTTCTGTTGTCTGAAGGGGCACATTGGAGTTTGTTTTTAGAAAGAAGGAAATTTAGAGATGTTCAGACAAATTTCAGGGTCAAGGCCAAGGTCTTCCCTAATGGTCTCCCATACTCTTCTTTAGCCATGAGACTAAGATAGGCCTACAGCTCCCTACTCCTATCCCCTAAACCCAGAATATTCCCGGAGATCCTTTCAGAACCTTATCTAAAGGGACAAAGAAGAAGAGACAGAATGGAGTCCATTTCTCTTAGGCACAGTGCCTGGTCCCCATTAGGCCTGCTGCCTGGTTTCCATTAGGCCCACCCTGCTTTCTTCTAAGTCCTGAGCGCTGGGATCAGTATCTATTTCCATGGCTGCTTGGAGCAGCTCTATTCTTTTCTTTTATTCTTTTTTGGGAAGCATATTTTTGCCTAGTCATCCTCATGTCCAGGATGTCATCCCATAGCAAGCACATCTAGAAAGGTAAACAAGGGCATCTGCCTGGGGCCTTCAGCATTGGGAGCTGGTCACCATGTTGTTATGCTGTGGAAACTCCTAAGAGATGGCAGAGATGGTCACCTTGGGCAGTGATCAATAGGGCAGGACTTCATGGGATTTCCTGAGAACACAATCATCAAGGAGGGGTAGTTGCCTTCCCCAGCAGGCAGTCCTTGGACCCACCATCCCCACGTCTCACAGTTCGTTGCTGACCAGGACCGTTGGCGCCAGCTACCATGGCCTGTTCCCTTGCCCAGCCTTAGGCTACCACCTTAGGATCCTGTCACCATTGTGGCCTCTCCCTGGCCCTGCCCTCCTGCAAGCACCCCTTGCCTTCTGTTACCACCACACAATTGCTCAGGCAGGTTGGGGTGTCATGGATCCATCATGCCACAGAAGAAAGGTCCAGTCTATCTTCTTTCTCGATGTGATTGTTCCCCAGTGGGGCAAACAAGGGATGGCAACCCATACTCCTGCCTTGAGAACATGAGCTGCACTCTGGAGGATGGGTCAATTACTCTCCCAGTGTGTCTACACCTAGAGCAAACTATCTTTTCTGCTCTCATTCATCCCCACCCCCACTTCCAACTTTCAGCTGAAGTTGACCAAGACACCAAAATTCCTAGTTGCCTCCAACTCCTTGGAATACATACATGGGCCCTGGGGCCAAGGGGATGGGGAAAAGCATTCATCAGAGATCAATAATTCTCTTAGCTGTAATGGGCAGCTATTTTTACAATGTTGCCTAGTGTCTGGGCTAGAAAGGCAAAGCCTACTCACTCTTAAAAAAAAATAAACCAGGTACATGCTCAAAGGCAAGTTGTTCTATTAAACTCTTGGAGGCTGTGATTATAAATGAATGAGTCCTGGGGGTTGCAAGAGGTGGTGGTTTTGTATATGTGTTTTTTAACACCAGAATTTACACATTTAACTCCAGTGTTTGCACATTCAAGTGAGCACTGTGTCTAGCAAATTAGTCTCTTTGGGGAAGCCATGTTTTCTCCAGGGATGCTGCCATTGCTCATCTCGAACTTTTCTCTGGCGATGTCATTCTGAGTCAAAAATCAAAATCTAATATTCTTTTAGAGTCAGCCCTTGGTAGTTTTTTTCATATTTTTGTTTTTGCTTTTGTTTTCTAATAAAAACCATAGCTTCCAGCTTGGTGATAGATTTAGAGGGGGAATAGGTCTTAGAGGTCATCTAGTCTACCACCACCCCCATTTGACAGATGTTGAAACCGAGGCTGAGAGAGAGAGAGCATGGGATCCTAGATTGAAGTTGAAAGAGATCCTAGCAATCGCCTAGTCCAACTCCATAATCTGTAGGTTGGAATCAAAGAGATTAAACAATTTGCCCAAAGTCACATAGTTAGTAAGAGGTAGAATTTGGAGATGAGCCTAGTCTTCTGACTCCAAATAAAGTATTCTTTCCCCCATCCCATGCTGCCTCCCCTACCTAATCGGACAGATGGCCTGCCAGCTATCTTTGGTTATTTCTACAGTTCATAGAAGGATCTGGTCTCAAAGAGCTGGAAGGATATGGATTTCAAAGATCATCTAATCCAACCTCCTTATTTTACAGTTAAAGAAACTGAGGCTCAGAGAGGGGAAATAATTTACTCAACGTTGTACAGGTAAGAATTAGCACAGAGTCTTTTAAAGTGTTGGGTGCAGAATTCTAACCTCCATCTCTTGATTCTAACCCCGGTGCTCTTTCCGGTCAAGCCCTCCCCAAAGAATGACCACTGGCCTCCATTGAGTATATTTAAGTAGAAGTGCTATTGACTTTGGAGGTCCAGTCCAAAGAAGAACTCCAATAGGGAAAGGGGAAAAGCATTTATATAATGCCTATTATATGCCAGGAATGGTGCTAAGTATTTTTACAAATAGTAAATCATCTGATCCTCACAACAACCCTGGGAGGTAGGTGCTTTTATTTTACAGATGAGGAAACTGAGACAGACAGGGTCACAGGGTTACACAGCTAGTAATTGTCTGAGGTCAGTTTTGAACTCAGGCCTTCCTGACTCCAGACCCAGAGTGCTATCCACTGCATCACCAGCTGCCCACTCCCCCCATCACACCAGGGTTGTGAGCAAGGACAGAATTTCTGGAAAAATATGCAACAGCCCCTGGTTAATGAGGAGCAAATCAAAGTTAAAATCTCTGATTTCCAGACCTCCAGTCCACTTCTCTTTATGCTGAATTATTTTGCCTAGGCTAGGTCTTGCCTCAAAGAGAGAAGATTTAATAATTTTGGCTATACATTTTTACAATTCACCTTTCTTTGGTGAAATGGATTGATCCTGCCTGAGTCTTTTAATTAACCATTATGGTACTGAACATAAAAAATAATAGCAATAGCTAATAATAAGAAGAATTAATAATCTAAATTATTTATAATGTAAATTATTATATAAATAAGTAATAATAAAATAGCTATACAATAGCTATAGAATTTCTATAGTGTTTTATGGTTCACAAAACACTTTACAAATCTCTTTTGACATTTCACAACAACCCTTGGAGTTAGGTGCTATTATTATCACTTCTATTTTACAGATAAGGAAACTGAGGAAAACAGAAGTTAAGTGACTTGCCCAGCGTCACACAGCTAATATGTGTCAGAGGCAAGATTTGAACTCAGGTCTTCCTGCCTCCAAGCCCAGTACTCTATCCATTAGGCACCACCAAACCACCTTCTTATAAGACCTAAGTCTGGATGGAGTCCAAGTTTCTACCCCTAGACACTGCCATGAACTAGATGTGTTGTCCCAGGAGAGAGCCTTTGTATCTCTGTTCCTTTAAAATGAGGGAGGAGGTCTACGAGATGCTCTCGGAGGTGCCTTCCATCTCTAAATGCATAATCTTGTCACCCTGATCCTCCCTATCTGGAAGTCTGAGAATCAGCCAGACCTCAGCGAGGAGAAGCAACAACTCACCTACAGCCACATCTCCTTCAGAGGGGCAGACAGTGCTCCGCACATACAAGAGGGGCCTAATAAATGCTTCACGCATGAAATAAAGTAATCTATGTTTGTGATTGCCTGAAGATTCTAGGTAAGGAAAAGGATTCGGGAAAGAGCTGCCACAGGAAGGTCACTGCACAATGAGCTAGGACAATGTGATAGAGCTCCTGACCCTCAGATTAGTGGTCTTCTCACTAGGAGTGGGGGAAGGAAATATGCATTTATTAAGCACCTATTATGTGCCAGGCACTCTGCTAAGAGATTTCCAAATATTATCTCATTTGATCCTCAGAGCAACCCTGAGAGATCGGTAATTATTACCCCCATTTTATAGTAGAGGAAACTGGGGTTAAATAACTTGCCAACTTATACCGAGTAAATGTCTGAGGTCTAATTTGAACTTGGGTCTTCCTGACTCGAGCCCTGCATTTTACCCACTGTGCCACCTAGCCACCATCACTATATCCCATTTCCCTTCTCTTATACCATAATTGTTTCAGGTCTATTAGTCTTGTTTCCTCCAAATAGGCTTTAAATTCCTTATATCAGTTTTTATCCCCTGCTCTGCCCAGCACAGGGATAGGCATTAGAGTTCAATACATGTTAATAGTATTCAATATATATTAATACTAATGTGTATTAATACCTATTTAATTAAAAACATTTGGTACATATTAATAGACTACTATTTCATTCTCCTTCTTATCACCAATCCTGAACAACCCCCTCCAAAGCTCCCACTCCCAGAGACCCCTACCTTCCTCTTTTCCCTTCTCCCTCTTCCTTTCTCTCCCTCCTATTGTCTCCTTCCTTTCTCTTCTCTCCCACTATCCCAGCGGGCTTTACTCTGGGCAGACAAAGGTCAGCTTGGGCTCCAGTTTGACCTTGGCACCCATGGAATGTTTAAAGGTGTTGAAAGTTTTCCATTTCCCATTTCTCCCCTAATTGGGCATGTCAATGGATAAAGCCTTACTTATGTGAAGGAATTGAGAGGATGTTAGCATAGCCTCCTATAACCCCCTTTGTGTATCCTTCTAATGTAATCGTTGTTCATTGTTTCAGTCGTGTCTGAATCTTTGTGACCCCATTGAGAGTTTTCTTGGCAAAGATACTGGAGTGGTTTACCATTTTCTTCTCCAGCTCACTTTACAGATGAGGGAACTGAGGCAAACAAGATGAAATGATTTGCCCAGGGTCACACAGCTAGTAAGAGTCTGAGGCTGGATTTGAACTCAGGTCTTCCTGTCTCCAGGCCCAATGCTCCATCCACTGCACCACCAGCCGCCCCTCTTACGTAATTACCGAAGTGCAATATGAATGCTGTTGTTTGCACACTCATCTTCCATCCTGGAGAGCGGGCTCCCCAGGGGCAAGAACCAGAATTTAGTCATCTCCATACTCTTTCCAGCGCATCGTCAGGTGTGTAGTCAGTGCTGGATGCATTTTTGTTGAAGGAATGAATTGATTGACTCACCTTCTTCCTAAAAGCTACCCGAGAACTTTATAATGAGAATTGCCATTTTTCCAGGATCAGGAGAGGCACAATTGTGTGCCTTGGGGCACTGCCTGGGGAGGACAGGGCTAGAGCTGAAGACTCTGGGCAACCAGAAATCAGAAGATCAGAGATATAGAACTGGAAGGGACCTTAGGGACCATCTCTATAGATTCCCAAAGTGGGTGATACCGCCTGCTGGGGGAGGGGCACTGGAATGATCGGGGTGGGGGAGGGTAGTAGTAGCCTCAAGTTCAATTGGGGGGCCTTGAATAAAAACAAGGGGGCAGTGGAAGCATAAGGAAAGAAGAAAAGAGAAAAAATTTTTGAAAAACCATTTGTACATGTTTTATCTGTTGTATAATAGAGTTAAAATCATACTCATTATAATATTTTCCAAATAAACACACAAAATGCAAGTTATAACTAATCAGTGGTCAAGTCTGCCAACAGGTCTTAACAAGCAAGTGCTGGCAGGTAAGTGTGTCACACATTGTCAGGAAGTCCAGCATGCATGGGCAGGAATATGTATATGTAATGACTTGTTTATAATACCACATATATGGTTACATGGTTTCATATTGCATCATCAAAATTTCAATGCAGGGGGAAAAACTCATAAATTTACAATAAATTATTAAATATAAGATGTGTCATTTTTTAAAAATATATTTTATATTTTTAAAAAATGATGCAAGTTTCAAAAAAAAAACAAAAAGGGTTCAAAAAGGGTTAAAGAAAGTAGATTTCCTGGGGGGCGTGCTGAGTAATTTTTTAAAAGGGGGTGGTAGGTCGAATAAGTTTGGGAATCTCTGATCTAGTCTAACCTACTAACTTTTACAGATGAGGAAACTGAGGCTCAAAGAGGTGACATGAATTACCCAGTGTCGCCCAGGGAGTGCCAGATATATAATTTGAATGCAGGCCCTTTGATTCTGGAGCCAGTATTCTTTCTACTGTGCCACACTGCCTATTACATATATACAATATCTACATATTTCATATGTACACATGACACCAGTCACCAGGAAAATTGAAAAGGAGAGAGTGGAAGGAAGAAAGCAAAGAGAGATTTTACTGAAGACAGAGAAAGAGAGGCTAGATTTACTGAAGACAGCTTTATAATTTTGTTTTACCAGCCCCTCACACTAACACAGTGGATAGAATGCTGTGCCTGAAGTCAAAAAGAACTGAGTTCAAATCCAGCCTCAAACACTTACTAGCTACGTGACCCATGTCAAGTCATTTATAATCTCTTTCTACCTCAGTTTCCTCATCTGTAAAATGGTGATAATAATGGCCCCTTTCTCCCAAAGTTGTTGCGAGGCTCCAATGAGATAGTGAAGGCAGATTAATTTATTGATTAATTTATGAAATTGTGAAATGGGAGTGGACATACTTGATTCTTTGGGTACACATGGGGAAAGACCGCAATAGCCACAGGAAATGGGACAGTAATCACACTTGAATAAGGTACAGAGTATGTAGGGGCAAATGGCACAAAAAGTCCAGAGATAAGTAGCATAAAGGTGTGTATGTGGGGGGCGGGGGGAGTAGATACAGAGGCAGACTGTGGAGATGGGATGGGGTGGGGAAGGAAGGAAGGTAGTGTGAGAGAGAGGATAAGGAGGGGAGAGGCACAGAGAATCAATCACATAACCACAGACTAGATAGAACTGGGAACACTCAGCAGCATGGACCCGATGGAGCTGGACCAGTGCTGAGGAGCCAGGCAAACTCCTAAGTGTGGTGGGGAGCAGACTAACTCTTATCCACGCCTCCTTGGGGTCACTTCATTAACATATCCAAATCATCTCGAAGTTGTCGGTAAAAGTTTAAAGGGAACATGACCCCATCAGCTCAAAAGCATCAGCACCATTTGGTGCTCTGCTGGTCTTACTGCAGACATACAGAATTTGTCTGAGATTTGCGTATTGCAGGACCAAAGGCCTTGACAGTGCTGCCTGGTCGGCTTCCCCTCATTCAGCGCACATTACCAGGTTGTGATTTGGGGGGAATGTATCAATACAGTTTCCAAATTATGTTCCTTTGATCTTTGGGACAGTTCGTACATGACTTCTAGGCTTCCCCTTTGCCATCTCACTTCCTGCTACTGCCACTTTATACTGGCTACTGACCAGAAAGAGAAGGTGGTGGTCGGAGGGACCAGAATAAGATACAATTTTAAAACAGTCAGCTAGATGGAGTGATGGATAAAGTGCTGGAGCTGGAGTCAGAAGATCTGAGTTCAAATTCTGCTTCAGATACTAGCTGTGTGACTCTGGGCAAGTCACTTAACCTGTGTCTGCCTCAATTTTCTTGTTAAGAGAATGACAAAAGTGGGGATGGTAATAATAGAACTTACCCTCCCAGGGCTGATGTGAGGATAAAACGATGTGCTTTGCAAGCCTTAAAATGCTGCATAAATACCAGCTATCACCATCATGGTCATTTGCCTATCTCCTAGCCACAGACTTTTCTCCTTAACTGAGACCACTGGCTTCCCAAAGATTACAAAATGGAGCAAAATCTTATTATTTAACTAGAGCAGTGTGTATGGATTAGGCAATTAGACAACAAGCAGATGATAAATGAGTGGGGCCAATGTCTTTAACTAAACTCAGGGATGTATCTCTGGGGAACATCCCAGGAGGAAATCTTACAGCTGATTCACTCTGGGGAGACCATATATCACAGAGTCTCTCAGTCTGTTCAGAACATCTCCTCACTGTGCTCCGTCCATCTGCTAATTTGGTACCTACAGAGACCAGGGGATCCTCAGCACCTCCTGGGGCCTGTCAGAACAACGAGTGAAGGCTCTATCCACTTTGGGACTATGAGAGAACGATAAATGCTCCCAGATCCCTGCAGGAATACCCACCGGCAAGTTGGGAGTATTCAACAGCCACTGGAAAGTATTGAAAAGTCCTTCTGGTGAAAACTGTCTCCCTAATTATCCACCATGACACCTGAAATTCCACCAAGAGAGGATCACCTTGAATTAAGGCATCCAAGCTCCTTTTAAAATACAAAAGTGTTCTATGGCTTGGGTAACCCATTAAGTCATTGCTATCTATTAATCACTTGGTACAGATTAGGTTATCACAGAATTTTAGAAATGGAAAAGACCTTGGACGTCTTCTAACCCAATGCCTTCATTTTACAGAAAAGGAGACTCAGGCCTAGAGGTGAGACCAGGGGCATGCTGGTCAATGTTTAACAATCAGCTCTTTTTTTAAAAACTGCACTTATGTCACACTTTTAAGTTTAACCTATGTTAACATTTTCTCTATCACTTTCTTAAGTCTAGCGAAACAATAAATCAAGCCCTGATTTGCAGCATTTGCTGATTTCCAAAGTGTAAATGCTCACACCGAAAATTTAACCATCAACTCTCATGAGCCAGTTCGAGCTGGCTCCTGCACAACTCTGGAAGTAACTTAACCAAGGTCATACAGCTAATCCATGACAGTTGCAAGACTAGAAGCCGATCATCTCAACCACCATTCAGCTCTTCTTCTACTAAACTATACTGGGTAAAATCCAATTAGCCCTAGCAGAGAACAAGGCTCTGCCATATGGAGTTACTGCCAGAAGGAGGTAAGGGATAAAGAAAAAAGTAGATCCTAAGCAGCTGGTATCTACTAATGCCTGAAGGGAGAGGACAACACCCAGAGAAACAAAAGAACACAGATAGAAACAAAGGGCTGGCAGTTTGTGGTTGCCTGTGGAGTATATTTGAATGTCCCCCAAATACTTCTCTCTTATTACCTGAAATTTTAGCAATAGAGTATCATTCTGGTTAATAAACCTATTTTTAAGAAGTTTCCCAGGAACCTCTCCTATCACTTACTCCCAACTTAGCACGGGCTGGTTTAATTAGCTTTTTTTTCCCTTAGTTCGAGGGTTTTTAACCCTTCAGTGTCATGGACCTCTTGAGCATTCTGGGGAAGCCCATGGACCCTTTCTCAGAATAAGGTTTATAAATGTATAAGATTACAAAGAGCCCCCTAAAATCAATCCATGAACTCACTGGGGTTCTGTAGATACCAAGTTAAGAACCCCTGCCTTAACTAGTTATTCCCAGCTAAAATCTATGGCACTGAGAAAATGGGGGTGTTGAGAGGAAGGAAGAAGGATTCTTGTAGGAGAATGAGACCCTTCTAGAGAAGTTAGGATTGAGTAGGATATGAAAAGGGGAGTTTGGGCCACCAAAGGAACATAGACACAGCAATGGATGGGGGGGGGGCGGCGGTGTGGGGCGGGGATGTAAGGTTAAACCCTGACAACATCATAATTTTTTTTTCAAAGACAGGCCTTCCCTGCACAAGAAGCACACTAGTTATGACTTAGTCTCATCAGTGATTCTATGCCTCTCTAGAAATATTTGTTAAGCCAAGGTAGTGTGATAGAGTAAATAGAGAACAAGCCATGGAGACCTGGGGTCAAGGCCTTACCCACCGGCTTGAATCTACAGGCTGGGCAAGTTTCTTTAGGCTTCAGACAACTCTCTAAGATGGTAATTTCCAAAGAAGGTGCAAACCTGCCCAGGTAGAGGAAATTCTCCTCACGGACTTAGTCTTTATCTCCAAACTGAATTGACTTAACCAACAGGGCTTTGTGTGGAAGTTGCATGTTTCCAAACTAATTTCAGATCCATTATATTATTTTTATCCCCACATCTCTAAGGGATAGATGAGATAGGTAGATAATATTATCCTGATTTTACAGATGAGGAAATTCAGATAAAGAGAGGTTAAGTGTTTTGACCCAAGGACAAGCAATGGAAGAGTCTGGTATAGATCTTAGAACAAGTGGGAAACTTGGGCTGAGGACCCTTGAAAGAGCATAGTCCCAGGCTTGATATGAGCTCTGTAAAAGGGCCAAAGGCCTCTGAAAGAGTCGTTGCCTTTTTGAAGACTTAGAATTCGGTGCTCTCTGTCTGTTTTTCTGATATCCTTCATTTCTTCTTTCTCTAACCTATTTCCCATAACCTCAAAAGAACTTAGCAAAAGCAAAAAATAAAACTTCAAGGATATGCAACAAGCTCAGAATAATGATATGGAAGATAGCATTCTGGACTTGGAATCAGGAAGACCAGAATCCAAAATTCTCCTCAAACACTTAACTGTGTATCTGAGGTAAGTAACCCTTGTAGAGCTTCAGTATCATCATCTATAGCAGCACTTCTGAAACTGTGGGTTGTGACCCCATATGGGGTCACATAACTGAATGTGGGGATTGTGAAAAATTTGGCAACAGTAAAAGATTTCTGAAAGTGCAACGACCAACAATTAATTCAAAATCAAACTCGTAATGAATCCAAGGTGTTTCTGGCAGCACTTGCCGGTTTTGCATCAAGTGACTTCACTGCAGCCTTGATTTTGAACACACATGGGCACTTTGCACCGAGCATGTTGTTACACCGCATGACACCAACAAAAGCTGCCAGAAACACTTCAGCTCAGATTCGAGACTATTGTATGTTATGAAATGCAGTGTTTTTACTGTACACACAAAATCGTCAAATGAATTTTGGCTCGTGATTAGGACAGAATTTCTAACAATTTCCGAAATGGCCCTAAACATACTTCTGGTCATTTTGTACTACATGTTTATACAAAGCGGAGTTCTTGGCATTGACGATTATAAAATCAAAATATCGATCAACTCTGAAAAACATTGAAAATGCTCTACATTCTGCAGCATCAAATATTCCACCAATTCTTTATATAAAAATAAACAAGCAGTCCGTGTCATTAGTATGCGAATTTGCTTTCATCTTTAATAAATGGCAAAATCATATGTATACCAAAAATTGTTTTAAAGTAAATTTCTTTATGATTTATTAGCAGTATATGTTTGATTTATATACCTATTTTATATACTTAAATACCCAGGGTCATGTAAAAATTTCTTGGGCTTGTGAGTGGAAAAAGTTTAAAAAGCCCTAATCTATAGAACGGGGATCATAATCCCATATACTTCTCAGGGTCGTTGCCAGGCTCAAATGTGGTAAGATATGTAATTTGCAATCCTTAAAGCTCTCTATAAATGTGCACTATTATGATTGTTATAGCATAACAGAAAAGAGCAATAGATTGGGAGATGGCAGAGGTGGCTTCAAATCTCAGCTCTCCTACTGACTACCTGTATAACATCTGATGTCACTTAACAAGTGACCTGTGGAAGCCTTGGGTTCCTCATCTGTAAAATGAGGGTATTGCTATAAGGGACCCTAAATAATCTCTAGGGTTCCTCATACCTCTGAATCCTATAAAACTTGGAATTCGCGGTATTGGAGAAGTCAAGTTCTGACAGCAGAGAGTCCACCTGTTGCCATCCGAGGTTGGGGGAGGAAAAGGGAGGGAGACTGAAGTAATTATCTCTTCCAGAGGCTCAGGACACCTTTGCCATCCCTTCCTGTTTCACAGTCACACACGCGTACACACACACACACACACACACACACACCACCTCCAAGAAGCTCCTGCCACAGGAAAACTAATCAGACAAATGTTTTATTATCCCTCTGTGGATCCAGGAGAAGCAATTTGGGGAGTCAATAAAAGGTGCGGCCACAAAGTGAGTTTTATGGATCATCAAATAATAAAACTCATCTGCCACCTGACCAAAGCTCTCTGGATGAGAATTGTCCTTTGGGTTCCCCAGCCCATTATAGGAGCCAGCCAAATTAAGACGGCAAGCTGATCAATAGGATGGGGGTGGTAGATATTGAAGGAGATGGTGAAATACCTGCTGACCACATCTACCCCTTGGCTCAGTACTCACCACCACCACCTCACACACACACACACACACACACACACACACACACACACACACACCCCTCCCTTGCTACATTCCTCCAGGCATTTTAATACAGTTTCTGGTCCCCTTGAACTAATGTGTATTCATTCACATAGGAATCTGCCTCTGCTGACTGGCTGTCTGTTGGACATGTGTTTTGGACACATCATATTTAGCTTAATGTTAGGCAGAGTAAGTGGTCACCCATGTAGCATGATTTCAGAAGTCCCTTTCCTCTTTTCCCCACTCCTGAAAATTTCGCCACTTGGGATTCTTAGAATCACTTTACCAGGAGACAAAGACTTTTTTAGTCCATTATTACGTATATTTATACTATGTATTATATTATACATATTTGTGAGTATGTATGTGTAAATATGTATATATATGCATATATATACATATATACGCAGCCACAAAGTGATTTTTATGGATCATCAAATACCATATATGTATATAACTCTTATTCCCTTTATATATATACATATATATATATCTACATATATGTGTGTATATACACACATATCCTAGATATGTATCCAAGTCACCTCTCTGGGCTTGAGTTTCCTCACCTGTGAAAATGAGGGGATTGGCCCAAATGTCCTCTCAAGTTCCTTCCAGCCCAGACATTCCGTGACCTGTAAGAGTCATACTCAGGGATGGCTATTAGGACTCCTGGCAGAACCTTTTTCTGAGGGCTGGGTAAGAGGATAGGGCATAAGAGTTTTGAGTGCCTGAAGAAAGGTACTCGATACCATTAAGTGGAAGGAAGGAAAGGAGGTAAGAAGGAAACAAACAGGCCAGGCACTCTATAAACATTATCAGTGCCTTTAATCCTCACAATGATCTTGAGAGGTAGTTACTATTATCATCTCCACTTTATAGTTGAAACTGAGACAAACAGAAGCCCAGACTCACGCCGCTAATAAGTGTCTAAGGCCAGATTTCAACTCAGGTCTTCTGGCTTCCACATCCAGCCATCTAATCAGTGAGTCAAGAGGCTGCCTTTAGCGAGGGATGGGTAGTGGGGAGAAATAGCACAAAAGTTACGAAAGGCAAGAATAGGAGTACCAAAGTGAAATTTCATCACATTTACTCTTTCCGTAGGACCTGGTATGTTTTTAAGAGTGAACGTGTTTTCATGCTCAAGTAGCCACATGCTCTTTCTTGGGATTCCTTGTCCCCAACCTGAACTCATACCCTGCTTGCCTGAGAATAGGGGATAAAATAAATGAAGTTTCCCAAGTGACCCATATAGTGAATAAACCTTTCACAGGTAAGGAGTTATAGCAGAAAGAACACTAGACTGGGAGCCAAAAGGAGGGTTCAAATTCCAGCTCAACCACTTATGTTATCTTCATGACAAGGGGCCAGTCCCTTCCCTCTGGGACTCAGTTTCTTCTTCTGTGAAAGACAAAAGAATTGGATAATCCAGAGGACTGATAATGAAGTATGCTACCCATTTCTTGAACTAGAAATGATATTCTCAAGATGCAAAATGAGGCATGCATTTTTAGTCTAGAGGGCAAGTGTGGCTCTTGGTATAAAGAGGAAATTTGTTTTGTTTGACCATGCATAATTCTTACAAGAATTTCGTTTTCTTTTTTCTCAGTGTAGGGAAGAGGAGGGAGAGAAAATAAATGTTTTTAATTGAAAACAATAAAATTTAAGTTAGAAAATAGAGGGATTAGACTAAATGATCTCTCAGGTCCCTTCAGCTCTAACATGCTGGGATCTGTGATGTCCCTATTGAGGGGACATGATGGGTATTTGGGCCGTTATCTGAGATCAGGACTTGGTAACAAGCCACTAAAGCTCCCACAGGCTACCTGACTGGACCCTGGATTCCAGAGATTAGCTGCAGGGAGCTGAGTAAGAAGGCAGGAAGGCCAGAGAAGGCCACACCACCACTTCAGTCCTGTCTAAGATTGTTCCTGTCTCAGAAGTCTCTTTTTAGTTGGGTTGGTGGGTTTGCATCAGAAGGTGTCGGGGTCTTTTTCTCTCCAGTAGGGGTAACCAAGAAGGGTCCTTAGAGGTCATCTAATCAGAGAATCCTAGAGCTGGAAGGGACACCGTAACGCATCCAGTCCTCTCACCTCATTTTATGGATGAGGAAACAGGGAGCCATGGAGGTTAAGTGAGTTGCCTGAAGTTACACAGCCTGTAAGTGGAAGAACCAAAATCTGGGCCTGGGTCTCCTGATTCCAAACCCATTTCCTTTCCACTGAACCACATCACCTGCCCCCACCTCAGGTTGGAGAATTCGTTTCTAGACCCTGACACCCTGCGGAAAAATGCAGCATCCTCTGTGGCCCAAGGAGTCTAAGGGGTGCCTAGCACCTTGAGATACAGAACATTCCTCCTCCCAGCTGTTGTGACTCATCGTGAGGGGCTGGCTCAGCTGCTACAGATCATAGATCAATGCCTGGCAGGACCAAAAACACCAGGCCTGGATATGATCTTTAGACTGAGCATTTTAAAGTATCCCTTAGCATTGTAGAATATGGCTCCAAACTTGCTGATAGAGCCCATTTTTGTGGGCTGCCATGGTGTATCAATTCCTGCGTCCATAGACCTCAATACCGTGGGACTCCCTGACTTCATAATTGTGGGGCATCCCAGCCCTGAGGCTGATCATAGTTCCTAAAAGTCTTGGTAAACAAGTTGCCATAGCTAAAAAAAAATGCATCATCATTTATCCAACCTGGTCATGAGCTTTTCCAAGCTTGGCTATTATTGAAAGGATCAGAGGTGGGAATTAGGACCATAGACTTCTGGATTTGGAATGAGAAAGCTTGGGTTCAAATCCCAGCTCTGGTACTTTTTAAAATCCATGTGATTTTAGGGAGGGGCAGCTGGGTGGTGCAGCGGATAGAGTTTTGGTCCTGGAGTCAAGAAGCCCTGACACTTACTAGCTCTGACACTTATTAGCTGTGTGACCCTGGGCAAGTCACTTAACCCTGTTTGCTATTTCCTCTGTAAAATGAACTGAAGAAAGAAATGGAAAATCACTGGTATCTTTGCCAAAAACCCCAAATGGGGTAATGAGGAGTCAGACAGGACTGAAATGACCGAACAACGGCCATGTCTAGGTGTCAGGCTTTTCCATTCCCCTCTCCACACTCCTTATCACTAGAATCAGAAATAGCCCCAAAGGTTTTTGGGCTACGTTTTCTGGTGATTGACCTTAAATTGAGGAGTGGTTATGTCCAGCTATTTATTATTCAGAATGAACTACAATCTAGGCCTTTTAATTCTCCTCTTCCCCTAGAAATGCATCATCCCCCTCTTTTTCTGCTCATTGGCCCCACTTTCAAATGATTAATATGCAAAAGGAGGAAACTCAACTAATACAGCTTTCCTTTTTGGTAGCGCAGGTTAAAAAAAGACTCAGGTGAGAGGTGTGTTGAAACTTATGTTTTGTTGGGATTGTTTACTTTGGACCAGACCTATGATTTCATTAGTGTGTGGAATTCCCAGGGAGGAATCTCCCTCTAGGAACACAGGGAAGCACCTTCTCTGCAACGAATAGCTTCAAAGAGGGGCACTAAACTATTAAGTGACCTGCCCAAGGTCACACAGTCTTATGAGTCAAACCTGACCCAGTCTTCCTGACTCTGAGACCAGCTTCCAGTCACTACATGGAGCTGGTCCACATTTTATTACTGGTTTTGTTTCGCCGGTGTGGTTGTTTTGAAACTAAGTCTCCTCACCTCACCAAAGGCTAAAAGTTCGAGGGCCACCCCTTTCCCACTGCTGATTGGCCCAGGAGCTCTGCCCAGATCCATCTCCATGCTGGGCTGGTTCCTACCTCACTAATGACCCCACCCTCCACTCTTCTGGGCTCACCACGTTGGTTTTGGAGTTAGTGAGGATGCCTGATTGGCTTAGCCCAATGCAGATCTGATTTCTTGAGCTCAAACAATCTACCAGCCTCAGCCTCTCCCAGTAGTGAGGATTACAGACTGCCTTGCACCACCACACTGGGCACATACATGTTATTGCTATTGTTGACTATTTAGGGATTATCCGTGGGATTCATCCATATTCTCTTGACCCCAACATCAGCAGATAGTACAGTCAGCTGATATCTCATAAAAACAGAATGTGCTACCAGGTCCCTTCCCTAAAGTCTCTATAGTAAAAAAAAATACAAAAGAACCATAAAATTTCAGAGTTAGAAGGGCTCCCCAAGGCCATCAAATCCAACCCACATTCAATAATAGCTAACATTTAATTTGTATAGCTCATTAAGGTTTAAATAGCACTTCACACATGACCTCATCGGACCCTAACAATCAGCCTATGATGTAGGTGTTGCTATTTTCCTCCTTTTTACAGATGAGAAAACTGAGACTAATAGGAATTAAATCACTTGTCCAGGGTTACAGAGCCAATGAGTATCAGGCAGAATTTGAACCTAAAGCCCTCCTGATTCAGAGTCCAGAGCTTTAGCCACTCTCTTCTCTCTACAATATCTCTAACAAATGGCCATCCAACTTGAAGACCAATGAAAATGGCCACATGCACACACACATACAAACACAGGCACACGTACACACATGCACACGCACACATACACATACACAAATATTTCACATGGAATATTTCATAAGGGACTAGGGGAAGTAAAGTTTAGTGTTAAAGAGAACAAAAGGAGAGAGAGAAAAGAAGGAAAGAGGAGAAAAGGAAAGAGAATGGAAGAAACTCTAGTTGTTGGGATTTTTTCCCTTAATGTGGGGTCAAAATCTGCTTCCCCATAACTCTGCTGGTCCTCATCCTGCCCTCTAGCACCAACCGGGACACGTCCCATTCTTCTTGAACATGACAACCTTTAAAATATTTGAATACATCAATCATGTCCCTCTCTGAGTCTTTTCTGCTCCAGGCCAATCATCCTTACTTAATTCTTCCTACCAAGCCTCCTACGGTAAGGTTCTGAGTCTGACTGCCACACTGGAGAGTGTGGTACACAGGCTACAGCTTGTCTATATCCCTCTTAAAATTGGTACCCAAATATGGACACAATGATGGACACATAGATGACCTCCAAGGTCCCCTCCATTTCTAAAGCCTTGACCCTATCACCTTACATCTTTTGGCTGTAAACGTGAAAAGCCAATGGATTACAGTGGAAAGAATGCTGGCTTTGGCATCAGAGAACCTGCGTTCAAATTCCACCTCTGCATTGAATACCTGTGTGATCAAGTCATTCACTTCAAACTGGACCTGGGTCTCTTCATCTGTAAAATGAGGAGATAGACCTCTACATCTATCATCCTATGACCATCCTATGACCACCTACTTCCATAACCTGGAAATGTCTATCTTAGAGTTCACTTGGTTTAAAATTTTGTTTGATTCCTGTTAAAATACAAGTCTTAATCATTGAAACCCCAGGATAAATGAGGAATCTAAGAAAAAGTATGTAAGAGTGGAGAGGTGGAGAGATCAAGAGGACCTTAGCAGCCAATTGTCTTCCATGCACAGACAGACAGACAGACAGACACACACACACACACACACACACACACACATCTTGAAGAAATCTAATGCACAATATTGGATCAAATGATGGAGGGCTGAAAGGTATCCAGCATCACACACCCCTCCCATTTTATAGAAAACTGAGGTACAGAGTGCGGGAATTGTCCCCCCAAGGCCACACAGCTCTGTAGCAGAGGCTGTGTCTCCAGCCCCTTCACTGTCCTGCTCTGCCCTCTGCAGTCTCATGTCCGCCCAGCCAGTGAGAACAGCAACACCACCACTGCCCTTTGTTGGAAATGCAGCCCAGTGTAACTTGCTGGGTTCAAATCTCTTGTTGTGTCACCCTGGGTAAGTCACTTAAAACCTCTCTGTGCTTCAGTTTCTCCAATTGTAAAATAAAGAGAGAAGATTCAGCAGCATCTAAGGTCCTTTCCAACTCTGAATCTATGATAGGTACAGCACCACGTCCAAGGAGTGACTAGTACGGTGCCTGGCACAAAGACTCTGTTTCAGGAGAGAGTTCAAAAAGGAAAAGTGCTTCAGGGCCTGTGAACAAGGAGTCCAAGGAGCACATATAAGTGTTAGGCCTGGGGTCTACAAGGTTCTCCAAGGCTGAGAACAGCTAAAGGCAGTGACTGTTTAATCTAAATTCCCTAACCCTCACACTACCATTTTCAAGTTTCTTCCAAGTGACAGAGGATAGAAACTGGAAGAACAGACCAAATCCGGTTAAGTGACTTGGAAAAACTATTTCACACACAATTTATATTGTGGGGGATGGTGTGATAAAAATTAGGTTCAGCTAAAAAAAGAAAGCAGAAGTAGTAAAAGGGAAAGGTAAGAAGAAGGAACAGTCAAAATGAGAAAGGGAAAGAGGAAGAGAGAGACAGGAGGAGGGAGAGGAAGAGGGACAGAATGAGGAAGAGATTTCAGGGACAGATAGAAATGAAAAATAGAATAGAGATTGGAAACAGGAGGAAGAAAGATGGCATGAAAGAGACAGAAGAGGAAGAGGGAGAAAGTGGAAAAACTGTGAGAAGCAGGAGGTGGGGGCGGGGAGGGGAGGAAAGAAGACAGAAGACCTTCATAGTATTACATCTTGATCAAGGCATGACTGATAATATTCCAGCGGACCATCTTTCAGGCCCCTTGTTTGATGACAAAGCCCAGCCTGCATCCCACATCCATTATCCACTTTCTCTCCCTGAGGCAAAAGCATCAATAATGCTCTCCCTTCCTGTTGCTGCTGCTCCCCCTTCCAAGGAGCAGAGAGGGCCCTGTCCGTAGCTGGTGGGCATTTCCTAGCCAGCACATCATTACCACGCACCAATCTTTCACGCTGCCCAGCCTGGATGTGCGCCCCCCACCAAGCACCCGGCCACTCATTGTCAGCCATCTGTGGGCCTAGCTGACCCATCGCCGATGCCAGCCCAGAACAGCGGACAATGGCATAGAGTGGACAATGCTACCCAGTTCTGGGTACCCTCCACGTGAAGAATCAGCCCAAGTCTCCTGTGACCGCCAGCAAAAGATCCCCATGGCAGCTGAGCACCATCACCTGATTTTTCTTTTTAATGTTTTTTTTTTGTTTTGCTTTAATTAAGAGAGAGGCTGAACCTCTCCATTCAGACTGGTTCTTCCAAGAGACCTAACAGTTTGAATTTGTATGCAAACATCTTCAAACATCTGTTGCCATAATTTGGTTGGATTAACGGTCTAGTTTGCTGGGCCATCTGCTACTCTCCCAGAACCCCTTCATCGGCTCCCTGAGCAGGCAACATCAGCAGTCCCAGCTTGGAATTGGAAGGTAGAAGGTGCAAGGTTCATGGGTAGTGGAGGCCGAGCTTGAGCTCCTCTTCTGGGAAACACATGAAAGCAAGCCTGTCCTCATCAACAGCCAGACCTCAGCAAGTAGGACCCAGAGGAGCGATCCCCTGGGTCACTGTGTGACTTGGGGGAGATTTGCCACCTCTCTGGGCCTCAGCTTTTTCCTTGGCTAATTGGGCCTGCTTTTGTAACCCTTTGGAGGATGTAGCACAGAATGAGAAAAGGAAATGCAGCCTCTAGTCCATGAGAGTTTGGAGAATCCAGTCGAGATCTCATAAACCTAGGAGGGTCTACCCATCCTGAGGAGCTGAGTTTTAAAACCACTCGATTTCTTCATGCCTGGACATTGCAAGTCTCTCAGTTAGTCTTCCTTTTCCCAATGTCTGTCCTGCTTGTCCTTCCAGATTGATAATTCTAAGGTATTATTGTATACATACAGGTTAGACCCCCCCCCAGTACATAAAAACCATTTAATGGTTTCCCATTGTCTACAAAATAATAAAATCTGAGAGTTAAAAGAAACCCTAGAAGTCATCTATTTCAACCTCCCACTTAGTAGGAATTAGCAGCAATCCCTTCTACAATATCACTGACCAAAGGTTTTCCAGTATCTGCTTGCATACTACTCAGGATAGGGAGGTCACTACTTTGCAAGGCAACCCCCTCCATGAATGGGCAGATCTACTTAGAAAGTTCTCCCTTATATTAAGCAGAAATCAGTGTTGAAGAGATTTCTCCCTTTAATCCTAATTTCCCCACCTGGAATTCTTCCTATAGAACACAGTGGTCCCTATTAATCACCTTTGGGCACCTTGGCATCCTTTAAGAACAATATGATTAAGATAACAGTTTGTAAAAGAAGGGGAAATCTGCTCCACTGGGTAGGTCCATGGATTCTGCATCTAGCATCAATACAAATGTTAAGCTTCCATCTTGTTCCAAAAAAATGAAGAGTGTTCTCAAGTTCCACTGGCAAGGAGCCATCATTTGGCTCTGATGGAATCAGATGAGGCAGGAAAACAGTGGGAAGTAAAGTACTAAGTTAGCTACAGCTTTCCTTAGGCTAACATTGAAAGTCCTTCCTAACCTGTCCATGACCTACCTTTCCAATTTTATCTCTGAGTACTCCCTGACACACTCCCCTCTTTCCAACCAAGCTGGTCTACTTACTACACACACACACACACACACACACACACACACACACACACACTTTCTTGCCTCTGTGCCATCTTTCAAGGCTCAGCAACCAAGCCACCTCTTTAATGAAACCCTCCCTGACCACATCAACCAGAAATGATTTCTCCCTCCCCTGAAATCCTATAGCACGTATTACTTTTACTGATCCCATAGCTTTGATCATCTATGTCTTTACATTTTGGCTGTGTGTGTATGTTTTTGTGCCTGCTGCTAGAATTTAAGCTTCCTAAGGTCAAAGACCCGTGTCTTTTCCATAGCCCAGTAGTGAGCAGCAGAGTGCCTTACCCATAGCAGGGGCTCAGTAGTGATTGCCAAATGATGAATGAACACACCAACCCAACATCTGTGTTAGAGCCAATTTCTTGGCTGCAGTTGCAGAATACATGTGCATATTCAACATCTAGATGTTAGCCCTAAGTCCACTTAACACCTGTAACTTATTCCAAGCTGAGATGGGGGGGTGGGGGAAGCCGCCAGGGAAAGAGGTCCATTTCACTGGTAGCTGCGAACAAAGTAAACCAGTTAATAGAAAACCTGTTTCTAATTGCTTGACATATAATAGATACACCTCCAACCAGCTGAGACCGCCAGGATCCCATTCAAAGCCGGGCTTCCCAGCTTACACCTAAGCCTTTCATGTTTTATTAGAGCTCTGCACATTTCATTTCCTTTTATGTGGGGAGGAAAATGGACACTTGGTTCTAGGAGAGGACATTTGCAGACTTACTTTTCCTTATCAAAAAGCAGCTTTGAAGAAAGCAATCCACCCCTCACCTCCCTTTCCCCACCCCCATCCCCAGCCCCATCCCCCTACATAGCCTCCTAGTTGGTTAATGGTCTGAGCCACTTATCACTTCCTACAAAGCACTAACCAGAAGGATCAAGCTTTTAATTGCACACCATGGTCCAATGTTAGATGCTCTTTTGAAAGACATGTGGCCATGATCCCTGCTCTCTGCAGGCTTATAGTCAATTATGGAACAAGTGATGCTTATGTGCACATTCATACACACACATAGCACACGTGTATAAAATGATAGAAAAAGTCCTGGATTTGGATTCAGCAGCACTGAGTTCAAATACCAACTCTGCTACTGATGACCCAAATGACCTTGGGTAAATCATTTGGCCATTTCTGGGAACACATGTGCTCAGTGCTGAAGAATGATACAGCTCTCTGTTTATTGGTCTTGTGTGAGGCAGGGGGGAAGGAAGGAAAAAGTTATGTCAAAGAGGATTGATCACTGAGCCAGGAATAGCAATTCACTCATAGACCTTAAAAGGAATGACTCTGCCCTCTCTTCCTCCCAGATGAGCTATGGGGATTCTGCAAAATACTCTCTTGGACTTCTGGGGATTTGGGCGGGGGTGGGGGAGGGGGAAGAAAGATAGCCCTTACCCTACCCCCAGCTATAGAGATTGATCACATGTGGCAATGAACACCAGTGCTGTCTAGGTGAGCCTGAGCTGGACCTTGATTCCCTGGCTGTCTATTATTCTTTAGATTTCTTCCTCTGAGCACAGGTACTCTGGTCCAGAGCTGACTCAGGCCAGTCTGGTGGTTCAGGCTTGGGACTGGAGTGACATGATGAACCTGTAGCCTATACGATATTTTACAAAAGGAAGTTTACTTAACAATATCATGGGAAGGATATTCAGGCAAGATACAGCATCGGTTTAGTTGGACACAGCTCTCCTTGTCTCCATACGGATATATGTACAGCTGAGTGTCTAGACCAAATGGCAGCTGAGGGTCCCTCAAGACCAAGGAGTTCTGACTACTCATATGCTTGGCTTTTGATGCCTCAGGCAACCAGGAAGATATTTTCAACAGTTGAAGCCTTAGTCCACTGGACTGATTAAATCTCTGGGATGGTTTCTTGGTCTTTTTAGGGGAAAAACTAAGCTAGCCTAGGTGACAGGGACATTCCAATCTTAATAGGTATTACTGCTACCACAGTAGGGGACCGAAAGTGATGCTGAGATGGATATTCCCAGCCTTGAAATTCACAACCAGGTGAGTTCAAGAACTCCTGAGGTCCTCAGTCAGAGCCAACTAGTAGTAAGACAGAACTACATCCTCCTCAGAGAAAATGAAAAGCAACAAGAAGGCAGGTCCAAGGTACCCTCTGGCTTACCAGGAGTTTTGAGGAAGTTGTTCTTGATAGTACAGAGCTGAGTAAAGGTAAAATGGTTGTGAAGCACTCCTACTAAAGTGTCTGATGTTGTAATGATTTAAGAAGCAGCTTTCTGGGGTGGCATGCTAGAAACTATAGAATATTGTTTTGTGCTTCAAGTTGTTTGTCCATGTGTCCTTTTTAGGCATTTCTTTTTGTGTGTGAAGGAAGAAATAGCTGTCCTATACCTGATCTGCTTTGTGCATTGAATCTTTTTAGAAAGGGCCCTGATAATTAATCCCTTTTGGGGAGACCTTAGATACAAATAAAACTTAAGCTTTAAGTGATTTCCCCCAGGATTGTGGAGTGGGGCAAAAGACAATGGGGAAAGAAAAAGCCTGTCTCATCTCTTTTTTGTTGTTGTTCAGTCATTTCAATCATGCCCAGCTCTTTGTGACTCCATTTAGGTTTTCTTGGCAAAGATACTGGAGAGATTTGCCTTTTCCTTCTCCAACTCACTTGACAGGTAAGAAAACTGAGGCAAACAAGGTTAAGTGACTTGCCCAGGGTCACTCAGCTAGTAAGTGCCTAAAACCAGATTTGAACTGGGGAAGCTTAGTCTTCATTTTAGACGTCAGATTTTCCCAAGACTGAACGCAATCTTTATGAACCCAGAGCTAGAGCCCACTAGTGGGAATAGAGAGACCCCAGTAACTCCAGGACCAGCACCAGTCTATATAACCCAAAGCCTGGACTAGACAATCTCTAAGATTCTTTTCAGTTCTGAATCTTATTACTATGTGGATGAGAGACCATTAAAACAAGACGTAAGTGGATATATGTGGCAGTTATGACCTAGATATAAAAGGTAACATCATAAACAAAATAGAAGAGGAAACAGGAAGGTGCATCAATGCATTGTTGCTGGAGCTGTGAATTGGCTTGGCCATTCTAGAAAGGTTGAAATTGAAATTATTTCCCAAAAGTTGCTAAATATCCTTTGATCCAGCCATGCTACTATGAGTCCTATACCTCCAAAGAGATAAAAGGAAGGGCAAAAGTTCCTATAAAGACAAAAACATTTGTAACAGCTGTCATCTTAGTGACAAAGAACTGAAAACAAAAGGAGTGCCCATCAATTTGGAAGCGGCTGGACAAATTATAGTATATAAATGTGATGGTATACTATTATGCTATTTTAAAAAAATGAGGAAACAAGTGATTTTAAAGAAACCTGGGGAGACTTATATGAAGTAATGCAGACTGAAGTGAGCAAAACCAGGAGAACAACTTATATTGTTAAAAAAAAATTGTAAAAACCTCATTTTGAAAGATTTAAAGACGCTGATTAACCCAATGATCAACTTTGATTTGAAACAATGAAATATGAAAAAAATTTACATAGCCATTATGGGAATTTGTTTTGTTTGAGTATGCATGTTTGTTGAAAAAGTTTTCTTTTTTAGTGGAAGAGGGGGATGAGAGAGAAAAAACCAATTGCTTGATAATTGAAAAAAAAACTGAAGCCAAGCAAAGAAAAAAATCAACAAAACAACATACACAATAACATAAATGAAAAATGCTAAAATGCATTGCAACTTGAATGGAGTGCCATGACCAATCTTGATTCCAGAATATCAATGATGGAATTCCTTCCTCTGATGGTGCAGAATGCTGCAGATGCCATCAAATGTGGTTGTTGGGATGCTTTGGGCTAACTGTTTTCTTTCTTACAAGACAGGTTTACATGGGGGCAGCAGTTATTAAGAAGAGGCAGAGGTAGGGGGAAGAAACAACAATAAACTTTTTTAAGGATCTTAAAAAAATAAATGACTGGCAAATATTTGCAGTGGAGAAAAACAGGTAACTAATTCATGAATTAAAGCTTTCTTACGCTTTTCTGTTGGCAAGTCGAATCATTTATTTGTTTTTGTTAAATATCCTGTCCTCCTAAAGGAGGTGTTTTGTAGCAAAAGGAGCACTGAAGTTGTTTCAGTGGATTGGTAGACATGGGTTCATTTCTGTGGTCAGCTACTCACTAGTCATATGACTATGACCAAATCACTTAACATCCTGAGCCTTTATTTCTTCATCTATAAAATAAGAATCCGAAGGCTTGTAGCAGTACCTGTCTCACAGGTCTGTTGTGAGCAAAGTGTTTTGTAAATGTTAAGGTGTTATATAAATGTGAATTATCACCATCATGAAATTATTATTCCCGTAAGTAAATGTAAACATGCTTCAATTCCACACGTATTTTACCATATCCCACAGGCCTGTATTTCATGGCAGGGACCCAGTCCTTGTCAACATTTTTATGCGTCAGTGTCTCATCAAAGCGCAGGGACTTAAGCTAACACATGATTATCCTTCACAATGGATATGTAATCAGAAATCTCGATTCATGAATTTACTTATCCTCTGCTTTCTATAATATATACATCAAATACAAGTCATGCATTTTAGGAGTAGGGAGCAAGAGTAAATCCAAACTTGAGATGAACTAATGGTGAATTGCTAGAGAAACCTCAGTGAAGGGAGGAGAACGGTGGGGTGGGGGGGGGGGGTTTGCTTCATTGAACATTTCAAGAAGGGTCCATGGAGGAGCTACGCTTAGTAAATGATGAAAGAGAAAGAATTCTTGCCCACAGAAAAAGTTTCTCATACAAATGTCACTTCCTTGGAAACTTAAATTTCACACCTGACTCGAGTACACCTACTGTCTCAAATGCCTTCCTCGCAGTTAAACCTCCCTCAATTTTGCAAGGTGACTCATCTATGCAGTGAATTCTCAGAGCTATTTGGATAACACGTGTGTATGTATATATAATTTTATATATATGATTCTTAAATCTAGATGTGTATATGTACATATAACATGCGTACGTGCTCGTATATATACCTACCTAAAGAGTATATATGAGTGTGTACACATATTGTCTATAGGCATATGTATACTTATATGTATATATTTATATACACTTGTGTCGTTGTTTAGTTGTTTCAGTCTTATCTGACTCTTTGTGACCCCATTTGAGGTTTTCTTGGCAAAGATACTAGAATGGTCTCTCATTTTCTTTTACAGCTCATTTTCCAGATAAGGAAATTGAGGCAAACAAGGTTAAGTGACTTGCCCAGGGTCACACAGCTTGTAAGTGTCTGGGGCCAGATTTGAACTCAAGAAGATGAGTCTTCCTGACTCTAGGCTGGCACTCTAGCCGCTACACCACCTAGCTGCCCCAAATAAGCCTACTGTCTAATTACCTATCTTTATAACTTAATATCTTTAAACCAGCCTTCAAAACTTCAAGTTTCCCTTAGAAAGAAGAAAGTAACTTTGGCAAGGATAACACCTTAAATTTTTAGCAATCAATACCTTTGTTGGCAATTAAGAACATAATTGAAACTAGTTAGTAAAAAGGGATACAGGCTGGGACATCTTAATGCAGAGTTTTGCATATAGTAGGCAGTCAATTGTTAAATGAATAAATGAATTAATAAACAAACGAATGAGTTAGTTTGATGTGGGCATGGGAAGAAAGAGGAAGGACAGTGATGGTGGAGCAGAGCCCTAAACTACAGCTAGCTCTGTTCTCTGGGAGTATGTGGGCAGTGGCGTTATTCCCCTAAAACATTCAAATCCTCCCTTCTTACCAAGCTACAAGAAAGCACCAAGATAGCCCAAATCCCCAAAATCACTGATCATGGTCTAGTCTAACCTTGACTCTTTCAAAGTTTATCGTTAAAATAAATAATAGTTCCTCCTCCATATATGACTGGCTATATAAACATACATATGATAAATAGATAGATAAATAGAGGGGTGTATTGGGGCAGTGGATAAAGCACCAGCCCTGGAGTCTGGAGGACCTGAGTTCAAATCCAACCTCAGACACTTATTAGCTGTGTGACCCTGGGCAAGTCACTTAAATTAACCCTTTATACCTCAGTTTTCTCATCTATAAAATGACCTGGGGAAGGAAATGGCAAACCGCTCCAGTATCTTTGCCAAGAAAATCCCAAATGGATTCATGGAGAGTCAGACATGACTGAAACGAGTGAGCAACAACAAATATGTATGTGAGGAAATATGCTTATAATTGTGGATGCATGTATTTGTGTACATTTATGTTGTATATATATATAAATACTTAAAATATGCACATATGTGTGTAAATGTATTTATATGTGTGTCTGATCCTATCATTAATATGTGTGTGTAATTTTCCTTTGGGAGCTTCTAAAAAAAAATGTGTGTGTGTGTGTGTGTGTGTGTATGTACATGTGCGTATATACATATATAGTGAGTGTATATATATGTATGTATGTGTATATAGAGACACATACACACAGTATATACATCTACATCTCTGTATATGTAATGGCAAGCAGGGTGGGACTTTGTTGTCCTTTGTTTTGGAGTGCTTCTCAGAACTAAGGCAATCAAGTGCCTTTGAGTCTTGCCTTTGTAAATGTAATGGCAAGTAAAGTGGGACCTTTTGTTGTCTTTTGTTTTGGAGTGCTTCTCAGCACTAAGTCAATCAAGTGTCTTTGAGTCTTGTCTTTGTTTGAATCAAGAGTCATTGATTGGAAACAATATATATGATGTGGTGCTAGTGATTAAAGATCTTTCCCACACCCTTTTGCTAAGTAGGCACTGAACCCCAGGGCCCTGAAGAGTGTATATGTGCTCTGAGGTTGGCATTTTGCTTTGGGGGGGCACATTCATTGAAAGAATGTTGGTGATTTGGTAGCTGTTGGAGCCCCCCTGGCTTTGAAAACCCAGATATTGGTACTTCTCTCTCTGGTAACTATGTATGTATTGCTCTGGTCAGACAGAAACCTATCTGTTGATCTGTTTGTATTATCTCTGTAATTTCTGTTTGTATTTTCTCTGAAGTTCAAGGTGCTGACTTTCCTCCCTGAACTAAGTGAATTATATATGTATGTTTAACTAAAGTTAGATTTGTAACCCCTTAAAGTTGCTTTCCTTAGAAAAGCAGATCAAAGAACCCGTGCTAGTAGCCCTCCTGTGTGCTGGTGTTATTGGTCTTACACAGTCACAGTAGCTGCAAGCAGCATTGTTGTTATAGTATATATTATATGTATATGCTACACATAATGTGCAAATATTATGTGTGTATATATATATACATACACAAACATATATACATATGCATATGCATATGCATATACATATATATCACTTTAATATCCTCTACTGAAGGATTCTTCTAGGCTGTAGAGGGCAGGGGAGGGAGGCAAGAGCCTGATCCATGGCTAGTGCTACCAAGCTAGAATGGCTTTGAACATAGTCCAAGGAGTGGACTAGGTCTCTTCTCCAAGGACCATCCTGGCTAAGCTTAGTTAAGTTCCTAATCAGAAGGTTGGCCACAAGATGATGAATTTTTCAAGCAGAGCAGCCCTCAAAAATCATCTGCTAATTCAACCAGGGAGTCATACTAGCCTCAGTGGAGGCTGCATACCCCTACGCCTACCATGATAGCTTTCAAGTATTGAGAAATATTTCTAATCTATCAAAGATAATTTATTTTATTAACTTGAAAATAATATTCAGAAAAGGTTGAGAGAGAAATATTATGTCGAATAGGGGCTTTGGGATCTTCCAAGAACCCCACTATATTGGTACCACCTAGCCTGGCCTGCAAAGATACATGCAGAGAAGGCTTGTTTTGAGAAAAAAAAATGATATAGAAAATCCAGATTTAAACAACAAAGGAATAAGAGAGGAATAATTCCACTTCCTTTTTACAAAGGGAATAGCTGGTTCCTTAGTACATGAAGTGTTTGTTTAAAGATCCTTCATTTTTTAGGAGCAATGTTGTGCTCAGAAGGGCAGCCTTGGAGTCAGGAAGGCCTGTGTTCTGGTCTTGCCTCTGACACATGTTTGGTGTGTGACCCTGGGCAAGTCATTTAACCCCTGAAACCGCCTAAGACTACGATTTACAAACACTTGCCCATCTGCATCCATGGAAGGAGTTTCCCACACTGATAAAATCACAGGTCCAGGCCCAGGAGAAAAAATGCTTGGGGTAAAGGGGAGGACCAGAGATTTAAAGCCCAAGAGATCAGTCATACATGGAGGTAAAATATCTCTAAGAATATGGGCAGGAAAAGAGAATGACAAAAATTCAATTCATATACTGCTTTTCAGGGGATCTATCTATCACTATGTGCAAGACCTAATCCAGGTCTGGGGCCCCAAGAGAACATTGTCCTGTTCCCAACCCTGGGACAGGACCCTTGGCCAGCCAAGGGGACTTCCTCATTCCAGCTTTTATCACAAGCTCAGTGCTGCAGCTGAACTTTTTTTTCTTTTTTTTTCTCCCATCCCTGTTATTTAAATGGTTTTAAACATGAAACTAGGCCAGGAAAAGGGGGATAGCATTGTTTTAATAATTAGCAATTATGATCGCTGCAATATTAATTGCATATTTCCATAGCAAACACTTCCCCGGAGGGTCAAAAAGAGTGGTGGTTAGAGACTGCCAGAGCCTAAAACTGGAATTCTTGAGAACAAAAAGGGAAGAGAAAATCAACTTCTTCCATTCAAGCAAATTACCACAGGGACTGCAGCGGCCCCTCTAATTAGCCCAGCTCTGCTGTAGCTGGTGCACTGGCTGGTCCAAGCTTAGTCAGGGTTGCTGCTGGGCCTTATTGTTAAAAAGTTCTTCTCTGTCTCTGGCTGTGTCTTAGTGTGTGTGTGTGTGTGTGTGTCTGTCTGTCTGTCTGTCTGTCTGTCTGTCTCTGTCTGTTTCTGTCCCTCTAGGTCTTGCCTCCTCTTTTTCTCTCCTTTTTTTAGTCTCTCTTGTTCTCTCTCTCTCATTCTGACTCTCTATTTCTCTCCCTTTTGCTCTCTCTATGTCTCTGTCTTTCTCTTCCTGTCTCTCCTACTCTCTCTGTCTCTACCTCTCTATCTCTGTCTGCCTGTCTCTGTCTCTCTGCCTCTTTCTTTCTGTCTCTCTGTGTCTCTGTCTCTCTTTCTGTCTCTGTCTCTCTCTCACTGTCTCCATGTGTCTCTCAGTCTCTCTGTGTGTCTCTCTGTCTCTGTCTCCCTGTCTCTCTCAGTCTCAGTCTCTCTGTCTCTCTTTCTCTCTCTCTCTCTCTCTCTCTCTCTCTCTCTCTCTCTCTCTCTCTCTCTCTCTCTCTCTCCTTCCTCTCTCCCTCCCATCCATCTCTTCTCTCTTCCCTCTCTCCACAAGGGGATGCTTTGCTCCACGGGGCTACAGTTTCTCTCTGCATCCTGGATGTGACTGGAGGCACAAGAGAAAGGCAAAATGGGCCAGGACCACAGGCAATTCAGTGTGTAGGGGAGAGGCTTAAAGTCCTCCCTCATGTTTCTGGGACACCAACTGTGCAGCTGGGAGCTTGGGGTGGGGGGAGGAAGAGATGGAGGAGGAGGCATAAGGCTAAGGAGGGAGAGAATAGAATGAAGAATAGGGGGAGGAGGAAAAGTAAATGGAAAAGACAAAGATCAAAGAAAAGGAAGAATCTTGTGAGAAGGAAAGGGAAGGAGCCATCAGCACAGGGCAGAGTTAATCAGCTTTCCTGGGGAGCAGAGTTTGAAGCTAACAGAGGCCTCAGAAAAGTACCCATGCTTACACTGCATCCCCCTCCTCCTCCCATCACTCATTTCAGACTGAAGACCTCAAATGAGACCAACCTTGCTGGGGGAGGAGAGAGGTTGCAGAACCAAACTAACATTTTCTCTGTGAGACCCTCAGATGACATCTTCCTTTCTCTCCAAGGATGGTGTCTAATTAAATGTGCAAAATGGCCATGAGTCACATCCTGGAGCCTCTGTGTTTATTAGGCTCTGGCTTCATTGATTTTGCCCTTAGGTTTCCACTAGTGGCCACACAATTCTGCTCCTCAACCTCAGGGAAAAGCAAGACTATTTGTTGTTATGGTTGTGGTTGTTGCTGTTGTTGTTGAGTTGTTTTTCAGTCATTTCTGACTCTTCATGACCTTGTTTGGGGTTTTGTTTTGTTTTTTGCAAAAATCCTGGAGTGGTTTGCCATTTCCTTCTCCAGCTCATTTACAGATGAGGAAACTGAGGCAAACAGGGTTAAGTGACTTACCTGGGGTCACACAGCCAGTAAGTGTCTGAGGCCAGATTTGAACTCAGGAAGAGGGATCTTCCTGACTCTAGGAATAGTGTTCTAAGCATTATGGTGCCATCTAGCTAAGCAAGACTATAGACAGAAGCAAACAGTACAGAAGAAAGATACTTGCTGGCTCTGGTATCAGAGGACTTGAATTCAAATCCTACCTCGGATTAAAACTACCTTTGTCACCTGGGGCAAATCATTTAGCCTCATTGGGCCTCAGTTTTTCATCTATAACTAGGTGGCTTCCGAGGTTCCTTCCAGCTTGAGATCTATGATCATATGATCCTGCATCCCTCCTCAATCCTAGCTGCCTCCAGATGATTGGTGTAGTGGTCCTCATACCAAAATACTTATAGTCCATTGTGCCTAGGATGCATTTGGTCCACTTCAAAGAAACTCCTTTGCCAAATAAAGCAAAACCTATGGACATTAGGGAGTGATCATTCTTAAGGCAGAAGATTTGCCCCAGAGTCCCTTGAAATGAATGAGATCCCGTAAAATTGTTTGCTTATAGTTCACTCAAGACTTAGTGTTAAGGCAGAAGGAAGTGGCATGGGTGGCAAAGGAAGAGGTTCAAAGGTGCAAATGAGCATCTGTAGAACAGATAAAGGAGTTTCTGAAGCAGAGGTTAAAACTGCGGCGGGACCATTGTTTGGAAGGCACAGGTAGGTAGGTGGGAATTCACAGAGGAGCTGTGGATCCGTCCTGATGGAGAGACTAAGTAGGGACTGGAAAGAGAGAAGGGAGAAAAGGACAAACATCTCAATGGCTAAAGAAGCCCCTGGGGAAGTCGCATCCCCAACTTGTCCTTTGATTCACAATGCCTGTACCCCCAAAGACTGCTAAGAGCAAATGTCTCTGATGAGATCATTCTCTTCTCAGCCGGGCTGAGCATTTATCTTGCTCCTGAGTACAAGGACCCATTTATTCTGTCATGTATACCTTCCCTCATTTCTCTTTCACTTCCTGGTTAAATATGTTTGATGCTTATCCACGATTGTCTTTTGTGTAACAAGGATTTGGCAGAAAGGAACTAGCCTGGCCAAGAGTAAGAGAACTCTCATCATCTTCTTTATATAAGCCAGGGCATACTCAGAGGAAAAAGAGGAAGACTGATCTAGGGAGAAACAAGTAGAGATGCTTCACAGATTCAGAAGTCTCTCAGCCAATCAGGAGTCACATCTTCCTACACATATGAAACAGAGTCATAGGGCTGTTCTTTAAGGAAATACCCAATTATATTGGGGTGAGGGTGTTACATTTATGTTTATTCATCTATATACATGTTGTATTCCTCAGCTTACTAAACTGCTCAAGAGCCACAACTGTTTCTGTATCCCCAGACCTTAGGAGAATGTGTTGAATACTGTAGACAATCAATAAATGTTTGCTAAGTTAAATTGAAGAGGCAGCTAAGCGGTTCAGTGGATAGAGTACTGGACCTGGAGTCAAATCTAGTCTCAGACACTTACGAGCTGTGTGACCCTGGGCAAGTCACTTAACCTCTGTTTGCCTTAATCTATTGAAGAAGGAAATGGTAAAGCAGTATCTTTGCCAAAAATAACTCAGAAAAAGGCGGGGGGTCACAAAGAGTCAGATACAAGTAAACAACTGAATAAAAACAAAATTAAATTGAATAGTAGATAGCAAAGTTCTAAGGAGAAGGAGAAAAACTTGGGATCAAAGGGGCAACGAATAATATAGGTTGGCTGGAGTGTACAGTCAATAAAAAGGACAATAAGGTGGAAAAGGTAAGTTGGAACCAGATCGAGGAGGGCTTTGAATGTCAGGCTAAAGGGTTTGGACTTTATTGAAGAGGCAATGGACAACTGAGCTCTTTTCACTATACCTGCCATTTTTCAGGAATGCAGCTATGGATGAGAGGCCGATTTAAACTGTCCCTAACATCACACCCTCTGTCCATGTAACCTTTCAGAGATGATGATCCTGGGACTGGACAGACAGAGAAGAACACAACAGACAGCAGCTTCTGCTCATAATAGGACACTGGAAGGGGCCCCAGATAATCCACCGCCTGAAAAAATTCATTCCTCTCCCCACCTTCTCCTATTTAACCAGTCAGGATGGCTTTGTTCACTCTGTGTGTGTACACACATTAACTGGTGTTTTTCTTATCCTACTTATCCCAGGGAATCTGTTACAAAGCCGCCTTTTGGAAACTCATAAGTAGGATGTAATTCCCCGGACTTTATCCCCTGCTCAATGCTTTGCAATGTAGTTATTCCACAAGCCCTGGTATAAGGAAAGAAATATCCAGAAGCAGAAACGTGTTTAACCAAACTGAGGCTTCAGGGAGGAGGCAGAGGGGGAGGGAGACCACCTGCTCTCCTACAGTTCTTGTTTACTGGTCACTTTGAAGAGTTTGCCCATCTCCATCTGCCTACAGCTCCCCAAAGCCCTGCTTGTGTCCCTCTATGCCTTTCTCCATCCCCTGGCCCAGAGAACAAAGAGAAGAAAGCATCACTGGTGTTATCACCTTCTACAGGAAGCACTTCCCAATCCCCTTTAAGTCTAGTGCCTTTCCTCTGTTAATGATTTCCTATTTATCCTGTAGATAGTTGTTTGTACTTTTTTTTGCTTCCTGTCTCCCGTATTAGATTGTGTAACTACTCAAGGGAAGAGACTGTCTTTTGCCTTCCTTTGAACATAGTAGGTGCTTAATAAATGCTTATTAATTGATTGACTGGCAGTATACAGAGAAAACAGTCATCTAGTGACTTTCACTATGTGTTTCATTGTATCCAGATCTCTACTGGGTGTGGCAGAGACAAAAGAAAGAGAAGAGAAAATGTAGTCTCCGTCCTCCAAGAGCTTAAACAAAAAAATCCTACACAGATATACATTTTACAGCTTTCAATTACCCTTCACACCTTATCTCATTTGATTTATTTAAAGGCAAAATGATCCTGGCCATGGCTTTGCTCACTGTGCCTGTAACCAACAGGAAATATATCTAAAAAATGGAAAGACTTCTGGGAGCCAAGATGGTAGACTAAGCAGTAAATTGCTGTAACTCTCCCATATTTACCTCCAAACAACCATAAAATAGCACCCTGAAACAAATCCTGAAACAGTAGAACCAGCAAAAAGATGAAGTGAAACAATCTTTTAGCCCAAGAATCTGGAAAGATCACTAAGAAAGGTCTGTCTCACCCAGGCAAAAGGGGGACACAGTCCAGGACAGGAAGTATCCTAGTAAGCCAGCAGCAAGCTGCACCTCAGCAAACTAGCAGGAGATCCTGAGCCCAATTGTGGTGAAGCAGCCAAACTCCATCATCAGGACCCCCCCCCACCATGTTCCTCAATATAGCCAGGGAACAGGCAGACTCTAGCTCCAAGAACCACCACATGCTTTAGCATAGACCTAGCCAAACAGGCAGCCTCCAGTGGCCAAACAGCCACATGCTTCAGTGTAGCCACAGGGAAACACAGAAATATCCCACTGGTTTCAGCACATGCCAGACACCAGTATTAGAACCCCAGCTCAGCACCAGGTAAGTTGCCAGACCCCTATGGCCTCCAGCAGTGCCAGCCAACCCCTACCCCACCACCTCAGCACAGCACCAGACACAAGAGTTCCCCAGGGCAACATCAGCACAGCACCAGGTAAATAGGCAAGGCCTGCAGTCCCTGACACAAGAAGCCTGAGACAGTTCCCCTTCCACCCTGGGAACAGAGCTCAAATTTAATAGAAAGGGAAAAGCCCCAAAAGATGAGCAGAAAAACAACCAAAAAAAAAAGAATCTGACCATAGAAAGTTATTATGGTGACTGGGAAGATCAAGACATAAAGTCAGAAGAGGGTAACAACGTCAAAACATCGATGGGCAAAACCCCAAATAAAAATGGGAAATGGTCTTAATCCCAGAAATAACTCATGGAAGAGCTCAAAAAGGAGCTTAAAAATCATATGAGAGGTAGAAGAAAAATTGGGAAAAGAACTGAGAGTGATGCAAGAGAACAACTGCTTAAAAAGTAGAGATGGCCAAATGGAAAAAAGAAGTACAAACACTAATTGAGGGAAACAACTTCTTAAAAGTTAGAATTGGACAAGTGGAAGCTAAATATGAGATATCAAGAATCAATCAAATTCAAAAGAATGAAAAATATAGAAGAAAATATTTATATTTCATTGGAAAAACAACTGACCTGGAAAAGAGGTCCAGGAGAGCCAATGTCAGAATAATTGGAATAACTGAAAGCCATAATCCAAAGGAGAACCTGGATAATATCTTTCAAGAAATTGTCAAGGAAAACTACTCTGATATTCTGGAACCAGAGGGCAAAATAGGCATTGAAAGAATTACAGGGCTATCAGGTCAAGGAAAGAATACTGCGAGTGGCCAGAAAGAAACAATTTAAATGTCAGGGAGCCAGAATCAAGATTACACAGGATTTATCAGCTGCAACAGTAAAGGATCAGAGGTCATGGTATATTCCAGAGAGCAAAGGAGTATAATACTTCAAGAGAAAAAGTGGCTATTCAATGAAATAGAAGGATTTCAAGCTTTCATAAGAAGACCAGAACTGGAAAAAAAATTGATCTCCAATATCAAAATTGAAGATAAACCTAAAAAGGTAAAAAGGGAAAAGAAAACATTAGGGATTTAATAGCGCTGAACTGTTTACATCACTACGTGGGAAAATGATACTGTAATTCTTAAAAATTGTACCACTAATAATTCAACTAGAAGAAATATACATAGACAGAGGGCATGGGTGTAAGGTGAATTTAAGGGTATGACATTAAAAATAATTAAGGGATGAGAAAGAGGGGTGAAGAAGGAAGGGAGAGGTAGAATGAGGTAAATTATTTCTCATGAAGAAGCTCAAAAAACTTATTGCAATAGAGGAGAAGATGGGAGGGTGGGCAATGGGCATCACTTGAACCTTTTTCTCATCAATATTGGCTCAGAGAGGGAATAATATACACAATCAGTTGAATATAGAAATCTATCTTACCCAATAGGGAAGTAGGAGGGGAGAAGATTAAGAAAAGGAAGAGGAGAACTGACAGAAGGGAGGGCAGATTGGGGGAGGTGGTAGGCAGAAGCAAAACACTGATGAGGAGGGAAAGGGTGGAAGGAGAGAGAAGATAAACAGAAGGAAGAATAGGATGGAGGAAAATACACAGTTAGTAATCATAACTGTGACTGTGAATGGGATGAACTCTCCTGTAAATCAGAAGCAGGTAGCAGAGTGGATCAAAAACCAGAATCATACAATACGCTGTTTACAAGAAATATGCTTGAGACAGAGAGAAACACACAGAGTAAAGGTAAGGGGCTGGAGCAGCATCTATTATGCTTCAGCTGAAGTAAAAAAAGCAGGGGTAGCAATCCTGATCTCAGACAAAGCAAAAACAAAAACAGACCTAATTAAAAGAGATAGGGAAGGAACTACATCTTGCCAAAAGATATCATAGACAATGAAGCAATGTTAATACTAAATATATATGCACCAAATGTTATAGCATCCAAATTCTTAAAGGAGAAGTTAAGTGAGTTACAGGTTCATTACCAAACAAGAGAGATACCATAGACAATGAAGTAATCTTGCTAAAAGATACCATAGACAGTGAAGTAATATTAATACTTGCTAAAAGATACCATAGACAATGAAGTAATATTAATACTAAATATATATGCATCAAGTGGTATAGCATCTAAATTCTTAAAGAAGTTAAGTGAGTTACAGGTTCATGACAAAACAAGAGAGATAGTGCATAAAACAGATAATTTTGACAATATTAAATTTAAAAGTTGTTGCACAAGCAAAATCAACACAACCAAGATTAGAAGGAAAGCAGAAATCTGGGGAAAAAATCTTTATAGCAGTTCCTCTAGAGAATAAAGACCTCATTTCTCAAATATATAGAGAACTGAATTTATAAGAATACAAGCAATTCCCCAATTGATAAATGATCAAAAGATATGAACAGGCAGCTTTCAGATGAAGAAATCAAAGCTATCTATAGACATATGAAGAAATGCTCTAAATCACTTTTGATTAGAGAAATGAAAATTAAAACAACTCTGAAGTACCACTTTATACCTATCAGATTGGTTAATATGACAAAAAAAGGAATATGAGAAATATTGGAGATGATGTGGAAAAATTGGGACACTAATGCATTGTTGGTGGAGTTGTGAATTGATCCAACCATTCTGGAGAACAATTTGGAACTATGCCCAAAGGGCAACCAAATTGTGTATACCCTTTGATCTAGCAATACCACTACTAGGTATATATCCCAAAGGGGTCATAAAAAAGGAAAAAGGACCTACCTGTGCGAAAATATTTATAGCAGCCCTTTTCAAGGTGGCAAATTATTGGAAATTAAGGAATTGTCCATCAATTGTGGAATGGCTAAACAAACTATAGTATATGACTGTAATGGAATACTATTGTGCAATAAGAAATGAAGACAGATTTTGGAAAAATCTGGAAAGACTTTTCCAAACTGATACAAAGTGAAATGAGCAGAACCAGGAAAACACTGTAGATAATATCAACAACATTGTGTGATGATCAACTATGAATGACTCAGCTCTTCTCAGCAACACAATGATCCAAGACAAGTATGAAGGACTCACGAAGAAAAATGCTTTCCACATCCAGATGAAGAACTGATGGACACTGAATGCAGATCAAAGTATACTTTTTTCACTCGGTTTATTCTTTTTTGTGTTTTTTGTGGTTTGATCTTTTTCTTCTTTCACAACTGTGACTAATATGTAAATACGTTCTACATGATAGCACATGTATAACCTATATCAAGTTGCCTGCCATTTTAGGAAGAGGGGGAAGGAGAGGGGGAAGGGCAGGAGGGAAGGAGAAAAATTCAGAACTCAACATCTTGCAAAAATGAATGCTAAAAATTGTCTTGACACATAATTGGGAAAAAAAATAAAATACTATTAAAAAGAAGAAAAAATGGAAAGACAGCAACATTCAACCAATAAATCAACAAGCATTTACTAAGAACCTACTATGTGCCAGGAACTGTGCTAGGTGCTAGAGACACAAGCACTAAGAATTAAACGATCCCTCTTCTCAAGGTACTGGTAATCTAATGGAGAGGAGACAAGTCTATATAAACATATACGCAGAACAAATGTAAGTCAATAAGTGTAAGTACGTACAAAGTAGTTAAATATGAGGTAGTTTGCGAGGGAGGACATATATGTGTGTTTACCTGAAGATAGACTATATATGTGGGTATGTCTATATACATATGTATAGATACATAAATGTCTGTGTGTGTGTGTACCTGAAGAAGGAATATATATGTATATATGTATTATGTGTGCATGTATATGTGCGCATGTATCTATATCTATACATATCTATTTATCTGTATCTGTATCTATGTCTATATCTATATCTATATCTATATCTATATCTATATCTATATCTATATCTATATCATTGTATTGTGCAGGAGTGGGGAACCTGTAGTTTCGAGGCCACATGTGGCCCTTTAGATCCTCAAATGGGGCCCTTTGACTGAATCCAAACTTCACAGAACAAAGCCCCTTAATAAAAAGGATTTGTTCTGTAAAACTTGGACTCAGTCAAAAGGCCTCACCCAAGGACCTAGAGGGCCACATGTGGCCTCGAGGCCACAGGTTCCCTACCCCTGTTAGGCACTAGGGATGCAGACAAAAAAAAAAACATCTCTGACTTCACAGAGTTTACATTCTATGGGAGGAATTTCAGTCCCAGTATCCAAGCCTCCGCCTCCTGGCTCTGCTTCTGTTCTGCAGACTGCTGTCACCCATCGAATTACTTCTTACCTTGGAGCCTTCCTCCACCCTGCAGCCCCCTTCTGCCATTGTGAGTTCCTCCTGAGGCCTCCATTTTGGGGAGGGCCCAGGCTGACTGTTCTTCCTTCCTCTCCCAGCTTTCCCTCTGACTCTCTGAACTTCATAAATTTCCCCCTCATCCCCACCCTCCTCTCTGCTTTTTAATTCCTGTTAACTCCCACTTGAATGTAAGCTCCTTATGGGCAAGAACTATATTATGTTTTGCTTGTATTTGTATCTCCAATACTTAGCAGTGCTTGGAACATAATAAATGCTTATTAAATTTTTGTTGATGAACTGACTGACCGTGAGCTAGTAAAATTAATTAGTTTCTCCAAAAATGTCCTACTTTAAGGGTTTAGAGGGCAAGGGGCCCTTGAGAGTTCATCTTGTCTGGTCCTCTTCTTCTAGATAAGAAGTATATATATCATCCCAGAATACTGACTTCACCAGACTGTCAGAGAGGTCCATGACACAAAAAAGCCTAGCACTCATGATCTAAAAAAGAGGTGTCAAATACATGACCCACATGAAGGCTACATGCAGCCCACAACACTTGAGTAGAGTCCAAACCAGATTAAAATGCATTGGTAAATATTTAACCAAATAAATAAAATATAATAAATAAGTATAAATGAATAAATAAATAAATAAATAAATAATTTTGTATTGTGCAGGGGTAGGGAAGTAAATAAATAGATAGATAGATAGATAGATAGATAGATAGATAGATAGATAGATAGATGCATAAATGAATAAGTAAATAAATGAATGAATGAATGAATAAAATAAATATACAATAAAACATAGACAATGATAATATGTGGTTTTCTAAGTCAATATATTCCCAGAAGGATATTTGCATAAGGTTTAACGCCAACACCCTCCCATACACCCACCCACAACCATTTCTATTTGAGTTTGACACTGCTAATTTAAAGTGCTGTTTTTATTCTGGGGCACCAAATTTTAAGAGGAATATTTCTACATGGAACATGTCCAAAGCAGGTCAGTGAAGATGATGAAGAGTCTGGAAATCGTGAGTGGATGGATGACTAAATGAATAGTCACATGAGAAATAGCTGAAGGAACTGGGGACATTTAGCTTAGAGAAGATAAAACTTGGGATGGAGGGGGGAACATAGCGATCTTCAAGTATTTGAAGGAACATCATCTGGAAGAAGGAGTAAAATTATTCCTTGTGGCTCCAGTGAAATGAACCAAGACAGATGAGTAGAAGTTATAAGTAGAAAGGTTTATGGAAAGTGCAAACTTTCTACCAATAGTAGCAATTCCTAAATGTAATTGGCTGCTTTATAATCTCCCTGCCATTGGAGCTATGCAAGCAGGGACTTACTAACCATTCTCAGCATATTTGATATGGAATTCAATATTGCAATGAGGGGGAAATGATTTCTAAAATTCCTTCCCATTCTCGTTCAGTAGTTTCATTCTTGTCCAACTCTTCGTGACCCCATTTGAGGTTTTCTTGGCAAAGATGCTGGAATGGTTTGCCATTTCCTTCTCTAGATCGTTTTACAAGTGAGGAAACTGAGGTTAAGTGACTTGCCCAGGCACACACAGTTAGTAAGTAAACTCAGAAAGATGAGTCCTCCTGATTCCAGGCCCATCACTCTATCCACTGCACTACCTAGCTGCCCACTTTCCATTCTAAGATTCTTTTATTGTAAGTTATGTAAATTCTCCCCTTCTGCCAAAGAGTTCGCAGTCTGTTTGGGAAGACTAGACTAAACTAATTCAAAGTAATTTGAAAAATATATAAAGCATATAATAAAATACTAGATTCATATCATCAAGAGGTCCAATGGCAGAGAAAAAAGGATACTGGGCTAGAATTCAGAACATGACCCTGCACCCAACTTTCTACTGATCAGAGCAATTCCTAAACTCCTTGCCACTGAAGCTATGGAAGCAGAGACTTACTGACCTTACGTGACCTTAAGCAAGTAACTTCCTCCCACTAGATTTGCTTCTTCAACCACAAAATGGAGATGTTGGACTGGAGCGTTTCCAAAGCCTGTTCTATCTCTAAATCATACATAAAATCATACTAGGGCTTGTGTCCAGAATCTTGGGGAAGAATCTGTGCCCCCGGTTACACCTATGATGCTTTGAGATGACTTCTTTCTTTTTTTGTTTTGTTTTTTTTTTTTCATTTTTTTGGAGGGGAGAAGGGAAGGCAATTTGGGTTAAGTGACTTGCCCAAGGTCACACAGCTAGTACCTGTGTTAAGTTTCTGAGGCCAGATTTGAACTCAGGTCCTCCTGACTCCGGGGCCAGTGCTCTACTCACTGTGCCACCTAGCTGCCCCCTTTCAGATGACTTCTAAGGCTCCCTCTATCTCTCCTGCCATACCATGCTATCTTTGGGATAACACAGAGCATGGTGTCTAGCAACTTTTTAACGAAGCTGGAGCATCTCATGGATTTACCCACAAACCTGTAAATAGAGGATACCAGACAGGCAGCTCTATACTTCAACATAACAATTCATATCGAGTTTTACAAAGCACTCTCCACACAACAACTTTGTGCACCAGCCTGTAATACAAGTATGATTACTCTCCCTTTAGAGGTGAGGAAATAGATTTTCAAAGAAGTTAAGTGCCTTGCTCATGGTCGCACAACTAGTTAATGTTAGAGCTAGGATTTGAAATCAGGTCTCCTTTTCACTGTCCACCACATAGAACTGCCTCTAAAGCAGGGGAGAGTAGCAGATGCCCCACAGGGATGATCTGAAGGAGTTTGCAAACCTCCTCATCCCCTTCCAGAATTGATTTCCTCACCCACATGCCACCAGTGCCTGAAATTCACATGTAATAGTCACCACCCCACCTCTGAATTAAAGTATTAAAGGCCCCCATTAAATTATTAGTACCTTACCTGGGAGAAGGAATAAAGTATGCTGGTACCTAAAGCTAAATCATGCCAAAGCATTCATGAGTTACTGACTGCTCACCACTTCTATCACCAGTGCTGGTACCTGCGTATTGACTTCAGGTACCCGTGCATTTCCTGACTTCAGACAATTCATCCATTTTCTGACCGTAGGCTTCTGAATACTCCTGAGGTGTAGCCTACTCCAGTGTCTGACTCCTGACCTATTCTCCCAGATGCCCGGTCCTGACCCTGGCACCTGTGTCCCCAATCCACTGCAATCCACAGTCCAAGCATAATCTTCCCTCTTCAACACTTGTTACTCATGATATAAATGACAAATGTGAAACATTCCCCATTAAGAGTCTTGTCTTCCATACAGGGCCTTAACTTACAAAATAATGTAGTGTTAAACCTGAAAGGAATCTTAGAGATCATCTAGTCCAACTCCTTTATTTTACAGATATTTTACAGAAACTGAGGCACAGAGAAGGGATGTGACTTGCTAAATGTCACATAAGCGATAAGTGGCTTACCCAATTTCAAAGACAGCAATCTTTACACCACACATGGAACCCATCTGTTTCACAGATAAAATGAAGCACAAAGGGGTCCACTGACTAGGCCATGAATCTTAGTCTTACTCCAAAATCAGCAACCACCCATCATCTTGGAAAATATATAACACTTGCCCACAGAAATACTCCAGTCTGGGCCATGCCAGCCTTCCCAGTCCCATCTCTCTCTGAAGGAGCCAAGCTCCCTTGTCTGCTCAAAGTCAGAGGAGGAGGTAACGGGAACAATGGTCTGTTGACTATGAATTCCATTCCTCTCCCTACCTCTGGCTATTTAAACAGTTAGAAGACTGGCTTTGTTCACTATATGTGTGTACACACATTAGCTGCCTTGTTGCCCATCTTACTTATCCTGGGGAATTTGTTTCAAAGCCGTCTTTTGGAAACTCATAAGTAGGATATAATTCTGTGGATTTTATGTTCTGCTCACTGTCTGGCAAAGTAGTTTATTCCACAAGCCCCTGACATACCAGAGGGAAAGAGAGATGCATGAAAAACAGGCATTTCTCTTCAAATGCATACAACTGATGTGTTCTGGCCTAAGCGGGACAAGCCCCCAAACCCCAAGAGGGTATGAGCAAAAATAACTCCCTTCTCCCAATTCTACATGGTTTCATAAAGTCTTTGTGCTGCTTTTAAGCTTTTGAACTTAAATAATTTATGCTGCAGATATGCTTTTTTAAATGGCATTCAAAGGCAATTTGAATTTTCTTCTCCCATTTGAGATGGGTTTCCATTCTGTCTACCGGAGGACAGGGTTTGCCATCTCTTCCATGGCAGTCATTTTTCACTTGTCACAGGATCTGAAATAAGAATCCACTGTGCGTGATTGGGTAATGAAGTTGTTACAAACTAATAGCTGACATTTAGATAGCACTTTAAGGTTTGCAGAGCACTTTGCATACATTATCTCATTTGAACCTCACAATATTTATGCAATAGGCTCTGTAGATATTATTTTTCTTATATTAAAAAAGAAGAAACAGAATCCCAGTGAGGTAAACTGACTTTCCCCAGTGGGCCATTTAGGAAGAAATAAAGTCAAAAAATCAAACATATTTCTTGACTACAAATCCCAAACTTTCTCAATAAACATCCTTTGCCCTCAAACCTGAGGTTCCTTACAACTTCCCTATTTCTGTTAGGAGCACTGCCATCATCCAGATTGGAAATCTAAGAGTTCTCTTTGATTTCTTCTTTTCTGTCTACTTCCAACG
>NC_050573.1:379902245-379994745 GCF_011100635.1 Trichosurus vulpecula
AGATGTGAGGCAGGACCATTGCAATAATCTGTGTGGAAGGTGATAAGGGCTCAACCTAGCATTGTGGCCGTGTAACTAGAGAGAAGTGGACTTAATATGAGAGATATTGTCAATATAGAAATGACAAGATTTGGCAATAAATGGGATATGTGAGCTAATGAGATTTCTGGCCTGGGTGACCAGAATGATGGTGGTCCCCTTGATAATAATAGGGAACTTTGAAAGAAGGAATGGTGGTTTTTTGGGTGGTGGTGGTAGAAATAATGAATTCTATTTTGAACACATTGAGACACGCTGAATTTGAGATGCCTTTGGGATATATTCAGTGCAAGATATCCAAAAGGCCAATGGTGATATGTAACTGTAGTTCAGGAGAGAAACTAAGGCTGGATATATAGACCTGTATCTTCTAATGTCTCTCAATGAGAGGCTGTAGGTGAACAGAATAAAAGTCACTAAGGGGAAGGACTGGAATGCTGGAAGTTCATGGGCAATCCTGCCCCTACAGGGGAAATTTAAGGATGCCACTACAGAAATTTCCATAGGTGGGAGATTATCCAAACCTAATCATCAGTTTTAAAACACATGCCTTGGATAAAAGAGAAGTATTTGTGGCATTCATTCATTCAATCAGTCAGTAAGTGACACAGTCAGTAACTGTGTGCCAGGCATTGAGCTAAGCACTGCGGATTAAAAGAAAGGTTTGCTGATCTCCAGGAGCTCATAATCTAATGGTGAAGAAAACCTATTAAGTAGAAACAAGAAAAAAAAGAGTGTGCTTGCGTGCATGCATGTGCATGAGCGCGTGTGTGTACATGTGTGTGTGTGTGTGCGCGCGCGCGCGTGTGTGTGTGCGTGTGTAGATAGATAGATAGATAGACATAGATATTGGCATATCCATCTATATAGTTGTATCTTGTTTCCATATAGTTGAAAAATGTAGGTAAACGTGTGTGTGTGTGTGTGTGTGTGTGTGTGTGTGCGTGTGTAATGGGAACTAATCTCAGAGGGAAGGTACTAGCATCAGGAGGGCCTAGGAAAGGCTTTTTGAAAAAGGCAGGATTTAGTGAACCTTGAAGGAATCCAGAGAAGGCAGGAGGATGAGGTGAGAAGGAAGTGTGGTATCCATCACACAGTACTGCTCCTTATATACAAGCAAACGGGCAAAGCTAACACAGAAACAGTCAATGTTAAAGGGGGCTGTGGTAACACAACTACACTAATAGACCATTGGTGGAAGCCATGAATTGGTCCAATCACACAGGAAAACAATTTAGATTTACTTAAGCAAAAACAAAAACAAAAAAAGCTGACAAATGTTAGCACATTGGTCCAGAGATGCCATTTCTAGGCATGTACCTAAGAAAGTAAAAAAACAAAAGAAAGGTCCAGTATATAACGAAATATTCATAACATTCCACTTTTAGTAACTAAGAATTGTAAGTAAAAGTGGTTGCCCATTGATGGAAGAATGGCTAAACAAATTGTTGCACGTGTATGTAATGTAATATTAGTGTATCATAAAAATGAAAAAACAAGAATTTCAAGAAAAAACATGAGACTACAATGCTGACACTTAGTAGGTGCCTAAATGCTTATTGATAATTGACTAAAAACTTATATAGACTGATCCAGAATCAGAACCAATGAAGATAATATAAACATGACTATAACAATGTGAATTAAAATATCAATCAAATGAAACTGAAAGATGTAAAATTATAATGACCAAGTATGGCATAAGATAACAAAAGAGAAAATGTAAGTACTTTCTTCTTGTTGAAGGAGTAGGGGACTGAGGATGTGGAATAGCACATGTACTATTAGATGTATTTTATGTTAGTTGGTATTTTGCCAAACTACCTTCTTTCCTTCCTTCCACCTTTCCTTCTTTCTTTCTTTCTTTCTTTCTTTCTTTCTTTCTTTCTTTCTTTCTTTCTTTCTTTCTTTCTTTCTTTCTTTCTTCCTCCCTTTCTTCTCTTTCTTCCTTCCTTCCTTCCTTCCTTTTCTCTTTCTTTCTTTCTTTCTTCCTTTCTTTCTTTCTTTCTTCCTCCTTTCTTTTCTTTCCTTCCTTCCTTTCTTTCTTTCTTTCTTTCTTTCTTTCTTTCTTTCTTTCTTTCCTTCTTTCTTTCTTTCTTTCATCCATTTTCAGAAGGCTGCTAGGTAAGAGAGGCTGGAATTAAGGTTATAATAAGAAATAAATGTTATGTAAAAACAAAAGTATCAATTAATTTTTATAATTATGCTATGAGAATTATTTCCAAAAATAGAGAAAGAAGACACTCTACTTAACTCCTTTTAAGAGATAAATATGGCCCTGATACTCAAATCATAGAGAAACAAAGCATAAAAAGAGAACTTTAAACCAATTTCACCAGCATTAATGCAAAGGATTTAAATAAAATCCCAGCAAAAAAAGAATATGACAATATATTTTGATAACAATTCACTTTAAGTTGAATTAATATCAGGGATGAAGAATTGTTCAACATTAGGAAAACAATTAGCATAAGTAATTATTTAAAAAAACAAAACAAAGTACATGATTATTTTAGTAGAAATAGAAAAAGCTTTTTTAACAAAATACAACACTCATATTTAAAACACACACACACACACACACACACACACACACACACACACACACACACACCAGACACAAAAAGTCTTAAAAGAATAGGTATGAAAGTGACCTTTTGTAGTATGATCAAAAGTATATCTCTAAAGAGCTCTAATTTGGGGGGAGGGCGAAGCCCTAAAGATGGGAGATGGAGTAACACGTATGAGGAATGACCCAGTGACAGTAGCCTTCTGCTGCTTCTCATATGACATTCATCCTCCCAACTCTCTTCCCCAGGTCTTGGATTCTATTTCTCACTTGGGCTTCTGGCTTCCTTTAAGTCTCCACTCTCACCTTCTGCAAGAAGCCTTTCCTCAGCCCACCACCTCTACCCATCCCTAGTACCTTCCCTCTCTGACTATCTCCCATTCTCTTAGTTATTTATGTGCTGTCTTCTTCATTAGAATGTGAGCTCCTTGAGGTCAGGGTTTTGCTCTTCTCTGAATTCCCAGTCCTCAGTGCAGAGCTGGTAAGTGTTTAATGAATTCTTGTTTGTCAATTGACTAAGTGATGGGCAGCAAGAAGGTGAGTTTGGCTGAACCAAAGAGAGTGTGAAAGGAAGTATCATAAAGGTGGAAAGGGACCAGGCAATGAAGATCTTTCTATGTCAGAGGACAATGATATACAAACTAATAAAGAAGATAACAATGAAAGGGGAAATTTTTCCATAAGAAAGATTGTCTTTAACTCAGATGGATGTAAAGATATAAGAAAGGCTGAAAGAAGGTGAAAAATGAGAAGGGGACACATTTAAGTATCCTGCTTAGCTTTGCAGGCAAAGCCTCAGAGTTTTATTTTGCAGACTTAAAAGAGTAGGATTCTAAAATTTCAACTCCTTAACAGATCTTAAGGCTCTAAGTGGACTGTGTGTGTCACTGGCCTGAGGTCTTCAAGGACTGACTGCCACAATTATTATTGTTGTGAATTTGTTTCTGTCATGTCTGACTCTTTGTGATGCCCTTTGGGGTTTTCTTGGCAAAGATAATGGAGTGGTTTGCCATTTCCTTCTCTAGCTCATTTTGCAGATGAGGAAACCGAGGCAAACAGGGTGAAGGGGCTTGTCAGGGTCGTACAGCCATAACACTTCTAGAGATGTCTAGTTAGTCAGGCACCTCTAGAGCCTCCACAGATGAAACTAAAGAAAATGGAAGATGGTAAGGATCTGGGTATATAGGTGGTGCCAGTCTCTGAGATGACCTCCAGCTGTGCGGTGTCCACAGGTGAAAACGGACCATATGCTTTAGATAACCTTTCCTTTAGAGGCTTGTAAGGAATCCATTCTTCTTCAACAAGCCATGGATCATCTGGGTGAAGTTTAGACCTGCTGCTAAATGGAGGTGCTCCTATAAAAGAGAAAGATAATATAGTCCAGCAGCTCAGATGTTTCAGACCCCAAATCTAAGGAAGGCAGGAAGACAGACTGAGATAAAATAATACTAAAACCTCCTTTGACTGAAGGAAGATTATTCACTACATCTTTATCTCATAAAAATTCTTTGTGTGTGTTTTATTATATATATGTACAAGACATAGTCATAATAATAAATAGTATTTTTATGGCTCTTTAAGATTTTTCAAAGTGATTTACAGACATGTTCTCATTCTATCCTCAAAACAACCTAGGAGGAAGATGCAATTATCACCATTGTACAGATGAGGAAACTAAGGCAGACAGAGGTGAAGTGACTTTCTGAGGATCATACAACTAGGCAATATCTGAGGGTAGATCTGAACTCAGGTCTTCTTGACTCCAAGTCCAGCTCCAGCTTTCTATCCGTCACACAACCTAACTGCATCTAATATATGCAATAAAGTGTATGCATATGATTTATAAGTGCATATACATACACCGTATTTTTACTGATGATGGGATATGCAATCAAAAAAAAATTAGAGACCCTGGACTAGTGTCTACTATGTAAAATGGTAAGTGAAGAGAGCCACTACAATACATATGAAAGGCAATTTGAGGAGGCAGTACACTGGATAGTTATGGAAACTGGATTCAAATCTGCTTTGATACTAACTAGCTGTGTCAGAAAATCACTGACAGGCTCAACTTGTTTCTGTGTCCAGTAGGGGTGATCTCCAAGATTTCCTTGAGCTATACCATTCCATGAATCTGGAGAGGAAAAGAGCAGAAGTGGAAGGGACCTGAGTTGGAATCCCATCTAGGCAACTGAATTCCCTTCTCTGGGCCCCAAATTCCCTATATGTTAAGTTAGGCAGGTACACCACATCAGGGGTTCCTAACCTGGGACCCATGAATTTGCTTAAAATTCTTTAGATAACTATTTCAATATAATTGGATTCCTTTTTATTCCTCTGCATTTAATTTTATGCATTTAAAACTTTTATTCTGAAAAAAGGTACACAGGTTTGACTAGAATACCAATGAGGTTCATTGCACAGACTCCAGTTCTAAATCTATTGAATCTTTTATCCTATGACCCCAAGAGCTATTAGCTAGGAATATTTTCGGCTGGAATAAATCAAGGTTGGGTTTCTGGGGGGGGCAGTGAGAGTGTGGGTCTTTTCTTTTGAAGAGGAAGGTGGGAATTTCCCTAAGGTCACTCAATTAGAAAGTGGGAGAGATAGAGATCTTCTTGGAAGCTGTCACATGAAGAAGGTTAGATTTGTTCGGCTTGGTCCCAAAAAACAGAAGTAGGAGCAATGAGTGGGAGTTACAGAAAGGCAGATTTCAAATCAAAGGAAAAGCTTTCTAACAATTTTCTCTTGGTTGGGACTCATGTCATTTGTGTGCAGCCCACAGATGAAAACCTACAACTTATCTGCAGTTTACTGACTCAAGAGAGTTCTCTCATGGCACTGAGAAGTTAACTGGCTCCAGGTCTCATAGCCAGTATGTGGTAGAAGCACGATCTGAACCCAGGTCTTCCAGACCCTAAGGTCCTCACCTCTATGCATTAACTTTTAGTCTGACCATCTATCCACAAAAGGAATGGGCCTCCCTCAGGAAGAAGTGGATTGCCTCTCAGAGGATGTCCTTAAGCATAAGCTGGATGACCAATCAATGAATGATTCAATCAACAGCACTTACTGATCACCTACTCTGTGCTAGGTTCTGTACTATGCAGTAAGGTTACAAAGACAGAAATGAAGCAGTCCTGCCCCCCTATCATGGGAGACTACATGTACATAAGGATATATATATATATATATATATATATATAATTTATATATAATGTAAATTATAAATTGGAGGGGTGGGGAGGGGGAAAGGTTGCACATAGAAAATGGTGTTTGAATAGTTTTGAATGAAACAAAGGATTCTAAGAGTACTTGTCCAGTGTGTGTTAGAATGGAATCTGGATTGACTATAGATGGGATGGCACTTTGAAGTCCCTTCCAACTTGAAGATACTTTGGTAGCCTCCATATTCTGGTAAGGCAACATGAGAGAATTTTAATGGAGACACATACACTTTCAAAGGAGATAAGAGAAACGAACTTAGCAACAAGAAGCCCAGGATTGGGTGGACCGGGGCAGAGGTGAGTTGAATGGACAGGGAGTAGGACAGTCAGATGATGAGAGGGATTGATACAACCTTCACCCCTGCCCCAACTGGGAACCTGGGGAGGGGACAGGGCAATGGCCTAGCAGAGCTAGTCAACTAGGACAAGGGGTGGGGAGTACATATGTGGGCTGGCTTCTTCCAGGGAGATAGCATGCCCCCAAGTACTCAATAGCCTGAGGTTAATTCTAGTTCTGATCATAACAAGAGGACAGCAAAATGATTTACCTGACTGGAGGGCACCTCATCACCATCAAGGACATAGAGCAGAACTTTGGCTGCATTGTTGTTTACCCATTCTGTTCATCCTCTCACCCATACTGTAGGAGGCAACTTCTCTCTGAGCAGAGAGAAGGTGCCCCAGGGTCTGAGGACTATTAGGCAACCTCATGGGCCATTCTCCTCCACACATGCAGAAGGAAGGAGGGGTGGAGAGGGAATAAAGGAACTTTGGAGAAAATGATGAGGTTTGAGATAAGAACCAGGTGGATTACTTGAAGTAGTATTTACTCTTTTAGGGCAAAAGCCTTCTTTCTGGGTGAGATTTACCAGCCCATCCATACTCCATGCTCCCCTTCATCCTGACCCCCTCCTTCCTACTCCCCTCTCCCCACCACACACACACACACACTCACACACACACACACACGTACACACACACACACACACACACCCCATAGGTTGTGGCCATATCCACATTGGCCAAATCATGTAACCTTTCTGAATCTCTATTTTCTCATATCCACAATGGGGAGTCAATTCAGTTTCACGCTTCAGTTCCCCTGTGATCTCATCTATGAAGGTAGTTTCTCCAATAATGCTGATCACAACCTATTATCACCTCATGATCCTGTGCAACTTATCTTTTCCAAAATCCTCCACAGGTGTTCCAACCAATGAGCTAAGGATTGCCTTAAGATCTCTTGACATGTGCGTTCTTCCCTCACAATATGACCTACTGACTACAGTTTCAATCATACATCTATCTGATGATCATCTTGATGCACCCTCTCCTATACAACTCTTCACTGGTAATATGGCCTTCTTGAGTATGATATGTGTCTTTTCATTGTCCTTTGGGTGATCCACAACTTTAATTCTTTAGACTATGGTTTGCATGACTTGTGATATCATAGGGTGAAATATTGATTTTTAAAAAAGGTTTTCTTTCCTTTAGTGCCACTTCTTCATATATCAGATCGACGACAGGGATGTTAGAAAACAAATGTAATCTTTCTGCTCTCATCAATGGAGGAAATAATTCATGAAAAATATTCTAACAGATATTTTCCATTTTTTGGCTTATATCCTCTTTTCAGTTTTATCCTTAAATTCTTTGGCTTAAGCAGTTTCTTGCTAAGTTTCTTTTAATTTATCTTTTCTCTCCTCTGCTTCTCCCTGTTTTATGAGGAAATGCTACCCATTATCTTCCATCATTCTCCTTTCTAAGGTTTTATTTAAAAAAGTTTCTGTTCTAAATCAACATTGTCTGGTCAAGGAAATAAGTCGTTGCTGGTTTCTGGTTTCTAGACTCTTAGGTCTACCTATTGTGACAACCGATTTAGAAGAAATGGTGATAGGCCTCTGTCAATGTCCATTCTTTTACGTAGTCCCCATTTTCAGTGTCAACAGCTTGTTTTTCTAAGTCAAGTTGGTGTTGCCATTATTACATGCCATATCATCTCAATTTTAGTGTTTGTTCTTATTTATGGTGATATTGCGCTCTAAGAAGTCAAAGGTCTGCCTATAAGAAAATCATTGATTGATAAATGAGTCGAATAGTGGTAACCAGTCATTTCTTGTCCGTTAGAATGTATTTAATTTCCATTTTCGTGATTTTATTTGGTGCCCATAATGTCTAATACCTCTAGGACTTCTTGAAGAAAGATGTGAAACTTCTGGTTATTCTGCAAGTCTTTGTAGAAAACTTTCTTATTTCTTTATTTTGAATCATGTTTTCTTTGTATTTTCAACTGTCCTTCCTTATGTCCACCTTCCACCAGTTACCAATATTAAAGTGTATGTCAGTTTAATTTGGAGGGTCTGATTTAGTTCCTCATGGAATTTTTCTATCTCCTCATGCTCTACAACAGGTGTTGGCCCATAGGCCACGGTAATCTTCAAGGCAGACTTTTTGTAAACGTATAGGATGAACAATTGCAATACAAAATGACCAAATACCTTATGAAATTCTATTTCTCATTATTTTTGGATGCATGAGAAAACTAACTCTACCAACTTCTTGATTTTCTTCTCCAAAAGTAAGCTCATGAGCCATCTTTCCTTTTAATTACAATTTCCTTTCAGCTTCTTAGTTCATTTATAGCAAGAATATCAAAATTAATGTGATTCAGCTCCTCCAGTATGCCCCCTCATATTAGACAATTATCTCATGTGGAAAATAACTACAGTTAAATTAATGTTCATAGACAGCCTACAGATTCTGTGATTCTTAGCACCCTCTCTTCCCTTTTCTGCCTTTCTCCCGCCATCATTACAAAAGCAGGACTGAGGTCTATTTTGAATTTTTCCTTATTTTGTGAGTTGTCATCACCAAATAATTCATAACCCAGTGGTTGGTTTACAGGTGATGAATCTCTCCTCTCTGTACAGATGTAGGCAGGTCCTTGAAAAGCAGACCTCACCTGTGGTTGGGTAAGTACTTGAAGTCTTTGTAGCATGACAGGACCTATCACAATTTACGCTCTGCTGACATAGCCTTGAGTATCCAGGGTCACCTCCTCATCACAAAGAATCATTAGAGTAGAACTTATGCATAGTCAGTTTCACAGAATCATAAAATTTTAGAGCTATAAGTGAACTTAAAGACCTTCTAATACAATATGGTACTGTGTGATGGTAGATGGGCCTTGGCTTTGAATTCTGGTCCTATAAACCAACATATTTGTGACTATTGGCAAATAATTTAATATTTCTAGGTCTTGGTTTCCCCAACTATAAAATGAGAATAACAGTAGCCACAATAAATTTTTTGTAAACCATGAGGCAATATAAAAGTGCTGAAGGAAAAATAAAGACTAATTATTTTAGACAGATGTACTATCATTGTAATTATTTATTTCTTCTCTCCCTCCTCCAAACAAAAATTATGTGCTTAAAAATTAGATTTCATTTTGTTTAGAATATGAGGTTGTGAATTAATATGTCCACAGATTTCAGCCCTGTTCAGACATTTTAGAATCAGTACACAGCATTTACTGACAGAGGACCTGTTTTATTACCCCTGTAACATTAGGTAGGTCACTTTCCTTCTCTAAGAAAAGTTTCCTCATCTGTAAAATCAAGGGGTTGGACTAGACCAGGGATTCTTAACCTGGGTTCTATGAACTTAACAATTCTTTAAAAAAATTTTTTTTGGTAACCGTATGTCAATATAATTGGCTTCTTTTGTAACTCTGCATTTTGTCTTATGCATTTAAAACAATGATTCTGAGGAGGGGTCCATAGGCTTCCCTAGGCTACCCAGACGGTCCATGAGACAAAGATAAAGGCCCACCCAGTCTCTTCTAACTCTAAATCCTCTGATTCTACAAAAGACTCATCTTGGAAGTTCCCCCAAATAGTCCAGGCCAGGAATTTCTAGATTCTTATGTGGCTAGAACACAAGCCTAATGGCTATTGTGTCCTATGTCTCACTAGATGTATCCAGATGAGGATTCTACCCAACCAGATTGAGGTAAGTCCAATCAGGTGCTGCCAAGATTCCTGGTCTTCCTTCAGAGTCGGCTTTGTTTTCCAAGAAGGTGCAATTGTCCATGTCTGCCACAGTGGGGAGCTGTGGGGCTAAGAAGCCGAGAGCAGACACAGGCTGGTTTTTACTGATGATCAGGTGGTGCACAGCCTGTCCTGGCAGGAGCTGCCAGGGGAGAAGGAAGGACTGTACTGGTTAGGGGGAATTTTGAGAGGTTGTTGTTTTGAAAGTCCTCCTAGTTTGGCCAGGACATACCTACCACATGTCCTCAGAGGATGCTTGAGATACTAACAATTCATATCTCTATAGCCCCTCAGGGTTTACAAAGTGGTGTTGTTTTTAAAACAATCTGGTGGGGCAGGTGCTACAGTAATTCTGCTATTCCCTCATTTTAGTGATGAGTTACCCAGAGTCACATAGCTAGCAGGTATCAGCCTTGGAATGCCTATCTTCAAGTCCAGTGCCCCTCCACTATGCTTTCTCATTCTCTCTCTGTCTCTCTCTCTCTCTTTTCTCCTTTCTCTCTCCCCCTCCGCATACACATATGTGTATACACACTTTTATACATATATGTATATATATGTATTTGTACACACACACATGCTGAAGGACAAATCAAACACTGAAGGGCACTTTGGCTGGGTGAATCAAGAGCCTGATTCAGCATAAGGAAAACCTGTCTTCAAATCCTACTTCTGACACATACATGCTGGTTGTATGATCGTGGGCCAGTCGCTTAATCTCTTCCAGGTACTTTAAGCTACAGAACAGTTGCTAATCTACACTGGAAGAGGAAGTTTCCTCACCAGGACCAAACAATGAAATCTCAGATTCCAGCCAAATACGTGTGTAAGTGATACATATATAAAATATCGGATGTATGTATACACATTTAAAATACCTGGCAGCACTGACAGGTTAAGTGACTTGCCCAGGGTCACACAGACAATACATGCAGGGGTGGGACTTAAGCACAAGTCCTCTTTATGCTGAGTCAGGCTCTCTATTCACTGGGCCAAGCTGCCCCTTTAGTATTTGATTGAGAAAATCCATGACAACAAAAAGCTCCTGTGAATTCAGTAATGTTTTAAAATGAATTTGCATTTTTTCCATCAAAGCAGAATCTGCATACATTTGAAAAGCAATGGTACAAATGTGTGAGACTTTTTTTTTAATTCAGTCTACAGAATGTATGCTCCTTTGTTTATTGCATTGAGTCATGGTGCATATTTTGTGGGAGTTTAAAGAAGATCAAAAAAAAAATGCTGCTTGGTGTGTGTAAGGATTCAGGAACATCCTTGCAATAACTCTAGACCTCCCAGATTTCTTTGATCCTAGATTGCCAACCACTGGCTAAGACTATTCACTTCAGGGGAGAGTAGGGGGAGCCAGTCAATCATCCATGGATTTCAAAGTACCTTAGGAACTTAGTATCATAAATCCTCACTGATGATTTGATGTAAAATAATGATTCTGCCTCCACATTCTCATTTGTACAGCTTCTGAGCCCCCATTGGTAGGCTCATTGTCAATTGGCTATGAGCCTCAATAAGCTTTTAGAAAAAAGCATTTACTGGTATGGTATAGAAAGAAGAGTGGGTACAAAGCGTTTCCCCCCAAAACTTAAAGTGTATTCTCCCACAAATATGTACACAACACCCATGAGAAGAGTGAATACAGACTTAAGAAACAATGATGGTGAGGCACATAATCATAGTACACATGTAGCAAAGGGATAATTATTTAAGTCCTACATTGGAAGTCCCTTTCTCTTGAGCTCTTTTCTAGGAGGACTGCTCAGCTGGACTCCCAGGTTCTGTTCTGGTACTTTTCTCTACAACAGGTTATACTCCCTGAAGCTGCTGCTTTCCTCTGGTGACTGTCTTTCTACATCAGTTGCAAGTACTTCCTCTGAAAGTAATTACACTGCTGTCAGCCACTACCACATCTGTTAAACATTGCTACTGCTCCCATTCAGCTCCATATGCTGATGTGACCTCTGGATCTCCTGAACTCACCATGTCTCCTAGATGCTTCCATCACAGAATACTTGTTTGCCTTAGATCAGGAAAGAACAAATGCAGAGACAGAAACAGCCATGTGCTCATACGCACATGGTTACAGTATGGGAAATAGGGAAGCCATCCTCCCACAAAGCTCTCTGAATGCAGCTCAAAGGAGTGTTCATACTTCAAATCATAGGGGAGGGAGAGGGAGAGGAGAGAAGGGGGGAAGCAGAGGGAGGAGGAGGGAGAGGGGAGAGGGGGAGGGAGGGGGGGGAGAGAGAGAGAGAGAGAGAGAGAGAGAGAGAGAGAGAGAGAGAGAGAGAGAGAGAGATGGTTGCCCCTTTTGTATGCACCCCAAGTTCTGGCTCAGCAACCCTTGTGTAGTAAGTTCTTCCAATTTCATCAGCCAATTAGAAGATTCTTCATCACCACATGATATAAACATCTGAGTCACCATGATTAGAAATAGGTTCATACCAATCTTCCAGGTGGTCACATTACTAAACTTAGGCAGGGAATATTTGCCCTTGCTTCAAGAATTGGCTCTACTGACCACTCCACCCCCATTGCACGTGTCATCTATATGCTGAAGGTGTTGAATTAGATGGCTTCTTAGGTCCCTTACCACTTTGGATCTATGATTTTGTGATCCCTGCTCCTGTCTAGACCTACCAGCCAATAACTCTTTACTTATGAGAAAAATCCAACCTACTAGGCTTCTGGGTTTTCTTTCTTTTTTTTTACAGTCTCTATCTCTCACTGAGGTCCTAAATAGCTTTCCCTATAGCAATGGTAGGTATTCCCAGGGCATTGATGGCAATATAAAGATGTTGTTGTTGGGGTTGTCTCCCATTCCTTATCATAGACCTCTCTTTCTTTTCTCTTTTCTTTTTCGTCATTTTTTCCTCTTCCCTTTCCCTCTTCTTCCTTCCTAACAGTGAGGTATAGTAGTAAGGGCATGCAGAAAACATAGATTCAAATCTTGGCTCTGATATTTATGACTTATGTAACCTTAGACTGGTCGTTCAACCTTTCTGACTCAGTTTATTCATTAGTAAAATAATAATAATACATTTATTACTTCATGAGATAATTTTAAGGAAAATGCTTTGTAAATCTTAATGTGACATGTGATCAGGGCAATCAAGTGTCTGATCTACGGGACTTTAGTACTTCCCATGGAGCTAAATCTGTTTTCTGGCCCCTTTCCATTCTGGGGACAAAGGTCTCTGGGCTAAAGGGGCATGTCAATAGAGACTCCTGGTTGATCCTCATGCTCCCCATGGTACCTGTAACTGGGGGGATGTGTGGAAAACATTTAACTACTGGGTAGGAAAAGCCACAGACTCACAATATTTACTCTCTATTTCTTCTATTGAATATGTGAGTTGGGACTTTCCAATTTGGGAAAGATAATTCTCTCCCCTATTCCAATACTCCCTAGTAACAGTTATGGTAGCTACATCCAATGACCTTCCCTAGGTGAGTCTGAAGATAGATCTCTCAAGTTCATAGCTGCTTCTTCTGCTTTGTATTTCTTTCTCTGAGCATAATAACAAATTTTCTCCTCCTCCTCCTCCTCTTCCTCCTTCTTCTTCTCCTCCTTCTCCTTCCCCTCCTCCTCCTCCTTCTTCCTCTTCTCCTCCTTCTCTTCCTCCTCTTTCTTTTCTTCTTCTTCTTCTTCTTCTTCTTCTTCTTCTTCTTCTTCTTCTTCTTCTTCTTCTTCTTCTTCTTCTTCTTCTTCTTCTTCTTCTTCTTCTCCTCCTCCTCCTCCTCTTCTTCCTTTTCCTCCTTTACCACCTCCTCCTCCTCCTTGTGGGTTTAAGATTTAAGCAATTTTAGAATGGAATATTGATTGCCCAATGAGAGGTGCTCCTAGCAATTATAGCTATTCTGAAAGAGAAAGTGATTACCTCCATGTATCCCTGACTGGTCAGAATATCTGGACCTTGAGTTGCTGCTTGGACAGTACAGACCGAGAATAAAGTGAAATCTATTCAGCAGTTCCACAAGTCTCCTCAGAGTCTCAACTACTTTTCAGAAGAACATAATAGAGGCAATGGGTTTTAATTTATATTTTAAGCACTTGTGCTTGTGAGTCTTTTGTGTTTTAAACATTTATTTTTGTGGTGGAAAAAATAACATTCTACAACTCGCATACTTTGTGGCTTTAATAACTTCTCAAGAATGGACCCTGTTAATCTTTTTTGGGGAAACCCAAATATGAGCCATATAGTAGCTTTAAGATATTTTCCCAGGGACTCTGGTTTGGGGATGTAATGAGCCAAAAAGTTTGAGGGAAAAGCCCGACTTGCCCTGTGCAGGCCCAGCTTCCCCAAAATTGAACCTGGGTTTGTTTGAGCTTGGAGCTTGGGACCCTTGAGGGGACAGAGTATCCCATGGGCTACAGGTAACAGAGAAATATGATGGATTGTTGCACTCTCCCTCCTATTTTCTCTCCTCTACCTTTTCTTTCCTTGTCTTTAGAATCCATAAGCCTTGTTTAACTAGACTGGGCAGTCTTAAGGCCAAAAAGAGGTGGTCAAACTCGACTTCCTCATACGGGATCTCCCACTGACCCTCTGGCAGAAGCACTGCCCAGCCCTTCTTCAGATTCAGTTCCAAACATGGAGATTCTTAAAGAAACTTTCCCCCCAATCACAGGAAGCTACATAATGTCCAGATACTTCCTTGGTTCTGTCCTGAGAGAAATCCCTCTTTTGTTCCATTCCCTCATCAGAGTAGTAAGTATCCTTACTTTGGGCATTCTTATACCTAGGACAGGACAAATATTTTGAGCCATTTTCCCCCTATAATAGCTGGCCCTGAACCTGCCCTGCACCACTTTCCTTTCTCTCATCTATGAGCTGGACTTTCCTCCCAGGGCCATTGCATCAGAAAGTAGATTCTAGTGTTAAATAGATTTGCTCTGAATCCTTCATCCACCAAACACAAGATGTGCCAAGGGAAGCTGCCCTGATCCTCAAGCCCTCTATGGTGCCTCTGCCCCTTCTTTTTCTTTGAGTAACTTCTTTTGCTCCCTTTATCCTCGTTTGGATTTTTGGCAGTCCCCAAGAACTACAGAGGAAGATACCAGACTATGTAATACGGTGGAAAGATTCCTTGGATTGTTTCCCCAAAAGATCTAGATTTAAATCTTGCATCTGATACTTATTATCACTATGATCGTACTTAAGCCACTTTTTATGTTATTTGTTTCTGACTTGTGATTTTATTGATATGAGGAAATTCTGGTGAGCAAAATCCCTCTACCAAAGCAGATCAGCAACTGTTCTGTAACTTATAGTGTTAAGAGAGTTTCCTGGTTGAGGTTGTGATTTGCCCAAGGTCACACAACCAGGATGTATCAGAGGAGGAACTTGAACACAGATATTCCTAATTTCAAAGTCTGCTGTCCCACACTTGTTTCTTTGTAAATCAACTTCACAGAACCAGAGGAAGGGACCTTGAAGGTCATCTAGTCCAGAGGAGTTAAATATGGGGCTTTGGAGGAGAGTGCTGCCCAAACCAGATTAATATATAATGGAGAAATATGTAACAAGATAACAAAAAAATACAACAGAACATAGATGATGTTAATATGTGGTTTTCTTTGTCAGTATGCAGCTGTAAGGATCCTTCTGTGTGGTTTAGTGACCCCAATTTCTATTTGTTTGACATCATTTACCTAGATCAATTTTCTGTGTGACCCCTCGGTGCTTCAGAGTCCTCAGGTGTAAATTGAATGGGTTGGAGGTAGCCTAGAAGGTCACTCCTTTTCAAAATCTATGATCTACTGATCCCTCTACAAGAGGCCCCAACAAGTGGTCATCCCGCTTGTTCTTGAAGACCTTCTGAAGTTGCTTATTCTACTTTTGGATACCTTCCTGTCTCAAGCTTTAATTATGTGTTTAAGCTTTTTTTTAAAAAAATAAGCCCTCTAGGACAAAGGAGACATGTAAAAAAAATTAGATTTCAATATCTCCCTTCTCTTTCTCCCTCCTAGCAGGTCATTTACCTCCCCCCTCCACTCCATGGTTTCATTCATGAAGACAGGCCTGTAACCCACAGAAAGAGAGATGCAGGGAACCTCGATTACAGGGATGGGATGTGAGCTCTGGCTCTTTGGCAGGGGTTCCCCTAATTATCCCTGCTACAACTTCCCTGACATCTTTCACATTTTTTTCTCTCTTCCCTCTTCCTACTGATATCACCCAATATGACCCCTCAGCAACTTCCCGAATTATTACAACAGTTTCCTAACATTTCTTCCCAACTTTATTCTCCCCTCCCCTTCTTCCCTTCTTGAGCTCATCCTCCATCTGCATGGCATCCAGAATAGTCTTTCTTATGCAAATATTTGGTCATGCCATTCCTCTCTTCAAAAATCTTTAGTGTCTCCTTGTTTCCTGCCAAATAAAGTTTAAACTCCTTTGCCCAGAATTCAAGGCCTATTACAATCTGGCACCATCTTTCCTTTCCAGATTTATCTCATATTAGTTCCCTTCAAATATTCTGCACATAAACCCAGTTGCACAGTTCTCTGCCCTGGATATATAACCTGTATTCCATACAATCTCTGGTCTTGGCACCTTTAATCAGCCTCCTCCCTATGCTTGGAATATCTTCTCTCTCCCTCTTCACCCACTGAATTCCTTTGGATTTTTTTGTCATAGTCCTGCTCTGCAATTCGTAGTCTTAGGGCATGTCCAAACCAAGAGATTTGTGAGAGGTTAAGTGACTTTCCTGGGGTTACACAGCCAGTAGATATCAGAGACAGGACTCAGACCCAGATATTCCCAAGTCCAAGACTGGCTTTTATTCTCTATGCCACAGCTGCCTTATGGATAGATGAAGTACTTAATAAGTACCTATTATATACCAGGCACTTTGCTAAGTGCTGGGAATAGACATACAAGCAAAAAAAAAAAAAAAAGACAATTCCTACTCTCAAGGAGCTTACTTTTTAATAGGGGAAGGCAAAACATAAAGAGGAACTGGGAGGCAGATGGGGGTGGTAGAGTGCAGGAAGGGAAGCAAGATTGTGGGTGAGGGGGTAGAGAAGTCCAGATAGTGAGTTGAGCTGGGAGTGAAGTAAGTATGGCCATAACCCCTCATGACAAGGAGGTTCCAGAAAGGAACTCATCAATCAGGACCCAGGACAGAGGCATCACTATGGAACAAGACTGCCAGTAAAGATGTGAAGTCTGGAGTGTTGATTCCTATCCCAACTCAAATGCCAACTTTTCCATGAAGCCTTCATACATCCCCTTCTTGGATTATTCTTTTCAGACCTAACATAGAACTTTATTTTGCACCTCTCTACTGTACTTACCAAGTATTTTTGTGTTACAGTGCTTTATATTTATGACATCCTCCAGTAAACTATAAGCTTCTTGAGGACAGGAACCAGGTCTCATCTAAACTTTCTATCTCCTTCTGTATCAAGTGCAGTAATCTGAATACCTTAGGTGCTTAATATGAATTTGTTGAATGAATAAATGAACCAGGGCAACGATGGTTGATAGTCATGAGGAGGTACCATTAAGAGCGTGTGGCAAGTATGAATGTTGCAGCATTTTCTCTTGCCTCAGGAAGATGGAGTATTCTTGGCTTCAGTGGTGTTAGGTTGCAGCTGAGACTAGGTTTGGGAGCCTGGGGAGATTTAGTTTCACTTAGGGTCAGCATCACCCTGTATGTGGTTGATAGCAACATTGCCTTCCTGAGTGGGCAGACAAAGGGCACAAGAATAAGGGAAGGAGACAGAGACTCCAAGTATGTTACCTGGTTTTTGCCAGTTTCCAGGTCTCCTCCATCATCCTCCTCCTTCCCCACTCTATCCTCCTCCACCCCCAGTTCCTTTTTGATCTTCTCCAGGGCATCACCCTCAGGGAGACAGCACAGCACTTTTCCAGACTGGCTTCCAACAAGTGGGCTGAGGCTTCATTCTCACAGATCCATTAATATCCAGGTTTAATCTAGCTATAAATATGAGCAGAGGCATCAAATAACCCAGGACCTGGAAAAAAGGCAGCCTGACCATAATGGAAACCAGGCAGCAGACCGAATAAGAAGGACCATAGGCTCATTTTTCTGTTCCCTTCAGTGGGTTTTCATTCCATCTGGCAGTGGGTGTGATTCTTCTGGGTAAGGAAGAAGTAGAGAGAGGAAAGGGGGCAAAATGCCAGGGAGTGGAGGTCACTGAGCAATATGAGCAGCGCCCATAGAAATAGCTAAAGGATTGCTTTGAACCTTCTGTACAACGTGGCTTATTTAAGGGATTTGAGAAACAGTTTGGGTGTTTTTGAAAGAGTTCGTCTAAGAATTGGATAAAGATCAAACTGTCCAAATCCTCCTCAACCTTTGAAGCCTGGCTCAAATCCCACACCAATTCAGTTCAGTAAACAGCTTTAAAAACAACAACAGCAAACAACAAAACCCTTTCCATTGTTGACAAACACCCACAGTCTTGAACATTTCCCGGTATAGGACCCTCTGGCAGTGTTGGAGATACAGAGATGATTAAAAAAATAAGCATAGTTCTTGACCCCAGACGGTCTGGTATAAAACAAGAAAAAATATGGGCATTACTATAAGCTATTCATATCATCAATAAGATATGATCATCATATATGCATGTATAATGTATAATATATGTATGTAATATGTATGTATATGAAATATATGAAATATATAATATATGTACATATAATTACAGTCATAATATAAGGAATGAGGACTCATTGCAAAAGAAAGGTGCAGACAGCCTGGTATGAGAGAAATAAAGTGGGAGAGATCACTTACAGCTGGGGCGCCTCCAGGGAGGAGATGACATCTGAGGTGGGCGTCAAAGGAGAAGAAAGATTCCAGTGAGGGGAGAGGTGGGAGTGACCATTCCAGGCATGTAAGACAGCAGACACAGAGACCCAGAAGTGGAAAAAGCAGGATGAGCTAGGCTAAGAAAAGCATGTTGAATCCTTTGGTGAGAATGTGGAGTGGGAGAAGGAAGGGATAAGGCTAATAGACATAATAACTACGTTGAATATAGTGCTCTAAGTTTCACAAAGCACTTTACCTATGCTATCTCATTTGGGGCTCACAACAAGCCTGGGAAGTAAGTGCTGTTACTAGTTCTATTTTCTAGGCAAAGAAACTGAGGCCAAGAAAGGTGAAATGACTTGCCCAAGGTCACTGTAAGGGCAAGCAAAGTGGGACTTTTTGTTGTCTTTTGTTTTGGAGTGCTTCTCAGCACTAAGGCAACCAAATGCCTCTGATTGAGTCTTGCCTTTGTTTGTAGGAAGGCCCACACCCTTTTGCTAATTAGGTTGAGAGAGATGTGAAGCCCCAAGGTCCTAAACAGGGTATATATACTCTAACATTAGCATTTTGTTTGGGGCTCACTCACTGGAAGAGTGTCTTGTGATTTGACCAGACAAGACTCTGGGTAGGCATTAAGGAGCCCCCTGGCTTTGAAAACCCAGATGTTGGTGCTTCTCCGATAACTGTGTATATGTTGCTATGGTCAGACAGCTAGAAGCTTTTCTGTTGATTTGTGTTATTTTCTCTGTTTATATTTTCTCTATTTGTAATTTCTGTTTGTATTTGCTCTGAAGTTCAAGGTGCTGATTTTTTCCTCTAAACTAAGTAAATGATATATGTATTTAATTAAAGTGAGATTGTAAACCCCTTAAAGTTGCTTTCCTTAGAAAAGCATATCAAAGAACCTATGCTAGCAGCCCTCTTGTGTGCGGGTGTTATTGGCCTTACACAGCCACAGCAGCAGCAAGTAGCTCTATTGTTACAGTCACACAACTAGAGAGGTCCTGAGCCTGGATTTTAGCTAAACCTACCTCCTAGCGCCTAGGCAGCTGGGAGGTAGCTTTAGCCTAATTGTGGAAAGCCTTGATTTTGAGTTTATGAGTCTGAGTAATTAGGAGAATGATGGTGCCAACAATAAAAACGGAAAAGTTTTGGGGGGTAAGATGACAACTTCAGTTTGGAACATGTTTAATTTGAGATGCCAACAGATATCTAGGAGTAGCTGTCTCTACTCTCTCTAAAGTTATCAATGATCTTTTAATTATCAAATTCAAATGGCTTTTTCTCAAGCCTCATGAGGCAACTAAATGGCATCATGCTGGATCTAGAATCAAGAAGATCTGAGTTAAAATTTAGCCTCAGATGTTTACTACCTGTGTGACCCTGGACAAGTCATTTAACCGCTGTCTACCTCAGTTTCCTTATGTGTAAAATTGGGATAATATTAGCTTCTACCTTCCAGGATTGTTGTGAGGATAAAATGAGATCATTTTTGTAAAGCCCCTTGCAAGCCTGAAAGTGCTATAGAAATGCTAATTATTTGTTATCATCATGATTATATATTATAAATATATGGTAGTTACATATTTATTTATAATATTTATAATGTTAATATGAATTCTATTAATTAACCAAATTCATTATAATAATGATTTAAACATTCAATAAATCATTTTATTGTAATTGATATTTGTAATATTTCTTACATTGATATATAATTAATTATTATATGTAATATAATATATGACCTCACTGAAACATTCAACTTTGTTGACCATCTTTTCCTCTCAGATACTTTCTCCCCTGTGGGTTTTTGTAACACTACTCTCTCTTGATTCTCCTCTTCACTTTCTAACCACTCCTCAGCCTCCTTTGCACACCATGACTATGTGCGACCCTATGTCCTTGCCCCTCTTTTTTCTCTACACTTTTTCAGTGACCTCCTTAGCACCTGTGGTCTCAATTATCATAGCTCCCAGAGCTATGAATTCAGTTCTTGTCTTTCTTTCCTGAGTTCCAAGCCTATACCTGTAACTGCTTATTGCTCATTTCAAACTGGAAATCCCACAGACACATCAAACTCAACCTTTCCAAAATAGAACTAATTTTTTCATCTCTGAACCCCCCTCCCCTTTGAATTTTGCTGTTTCTAGAGATGATACTACAATTCTTTCAATCACCCAGTTTCATAACTTCTAATGTTATCCTTGAGCCCTCACTCTCACTGACTTCATATCATTGTCAGTTGCCAAATCTTGTCATTTCTATCTTTTCAACATCTTTCTGATAGATTTCCTCCTCTCAACTCCCTCAGTCACCACTCTAAGGACCTCAGCATCTTTCACCTGGATTAACGTAAAAGCCTCCTGAATAGTGTCCCTGCTTCAAATCTCTCTCCCCTCCAGTCAGTCTTGAACACAGTTGCCAAAGTGATATCCCAAAAGCACAAGACTGACTGCTGTTGCTCCTCCTGCTTCACAAAACCTAGGGGTTCCCTATCATCTCTAGGATCAAATAGACACCCTCTTGCATTGACGTCCTTCTCAAAACTACCTTATCGGCCTGAATATTCATTACTCTCCTTCTTGAACTCAGATCCAAGCAAACTGACCTTGTGGTTCCTCATACATGACAGTCCATTTTCCAACTCTGTGAATTCAAGTAAGTCAGATCTCATTCTCAGAATGTATTCCCTTTTTAATTTTGCCAGTCAGAATCTTCATCTTCCTTCCAAAGCTAAGCTCAGCTCACACACTCTGTGAAGACTTTACTCTTCCTCTGAATTCTTGCTGGTGCCTGTCCCCAGGCCGATATTTCCTTCCATTGATTTTGTACATATTTACATATACTCATATGTATACATATCTCCCCCTATAAACCATAAGTTCCTTGAAGGCAGAAACTATTTCATTTGTGTTTTTGTATCTTCAGTACCTGGACCAATGACTTGTATAGAGTAAATGTTTAATAAATATCTTTTAAAATACAATTTACATATATTAAATATAATTTGTATATTATGTAATATAATATACCATATATAATTTAAATTATATATAATGTAGAAATTGAATTATATTATATAATATTATAATAGATAAATTATAACATGTTTTATATATTTATATATGTTATAATATATAAATTTATTCTATATTATATTATATTTATATAGTATATAAAATTTATTCTATATATTCCATATAAATTATAAATATTATAATTTATGTATAAATGTATTTTTATATAGTTTTTAAGAAAGGTTTTGATTAAAGCATAAAACTGAACTAAGACTTTGGGAACACCTTGTATTTTTTTAAATTGAATTGACTGTAAGTTAGGGGAAAAGTCAAGATTGAAGATAAAAGTTATATAATGTGAGCTAAAAATGGAAGTCATTGGAATTGAAAAGATCCTCAAGGGATAAAGTGTAAAGTGAGGAAGAGGCTGAGGACAGGACCTTGGGGATTGCCTACATTTAGGGTGTGGGAGGAAGAAGGGGACAGTAAAAGAGTGATGGGGGAGATAGGAAGACAAGTAAGAGCAAAGTCACAGAAAGTCAAAAACCACAGAGGGGATGGCCAATGATGTCAAATACAGCAGAGAAGTCTGAAGGAAGAAGACTGAAAAGGTCCATTTCACAAAGAAGGAAGGCATGAATGTCTTAGGAAAGAACTGTTAGTAGGTTGGTGAGGACAGAATCCGATTGCCAGGGTCTGAGGTGGGAGGCAGGGCGAGAAACTGAAGATAGTGAGTGTAAATTATTTTTTCTTGAAGTTTTGGTAGTGAAAGGGAGCAGGCATATCACATAAGGAAAGGTACTTTAAGGATAGGGAATGGCTTTGTTTTACAGATGAGATGAGGTAAGTGAATCCCAGAGGTTAAGTGACTTTCCTAGAATCGTACGGATAGTAAGTGTTGGAGATGAGATTTGAACCCAGTTTTTCTGACCCCCAAACCTGTGCTCCTTCCATTACATCATGCTGATAGACTTAGGGGAAGACAACTGAGAAGAGATTGAAGAGGGAGGAAGAAAAGAAGTAGTTGAAGGAGGAAGGTCCCAGAGGAAACAGAAGAGGGGATGGGTTCAAGAGTATGGGCGGAAGAGAGAGGTTTTGTTGAGGAGCTGGAACACCTCATCCTCTAAGATAGGAGGGAAGGTTGGAAGAGATAAAAATATGGTGAGTTTTTAGAGAATAGAGGAATTCGATGAGAAAGATCCCAGGAACCGAAGTCAAATGCTTTCTATCTTTCCAGTGAAGTAGGAGACAAGGTTATATGCTGAGAGAGAGAGCTCTTCCTTGATTCCTCAGGGCACAAGACCATCCAAATGGAGTCCCTTCCTACACAGGGCACCCCTAGATGTTCTAGAAGTCCTCCTCTACCATAGGAGATTCTTCCATGGAGGTCCAGCCAATATTCTCTGGAGCCGTATTCCAAGTGGCGACAGAAATGCCCCCCCATGAATCTCTGCTACTGCCAAAGACAAATGGAATTGGATACTCACCCATCAGGACAAGACCAATAGGATCAGCTAGACAAGTACCAAGAACCTCACCTACTTGAGGATTTGAAGCACAGAGATCACACTCTAACAATTTGTAGGCAAGAAAAGTATAGGTCACTTTGAAGACCAAAAAGCAATATGAACAGTTCCTCTGAACACTAGCAATCAATCTAGAGACATGAGGTTTCTCATGTTAAATGTCCTATCAATAATACAGAACCTTAGTAATATAGAACCCAGCAGTGTAGCAATACTTCTATACAGAATTAAGTATTACAGAAGTACCAGTCCTCAAACAGTCAAAAAATCCATGTATGCCAAATCTGCAACTTTCCACCAATGCAATTTACCTGTCGTATTCCTTCAAATGGAGTGGAATGGCTCCCCTGAAACCCAGATCCATTTAACAACTTAGAGTGGGAATAGCTTTTACAAAGAAACCCTGACTTCCAAGATATAAAAGATAGACAAGTAGCTTAGCTTGTTTCCTATAGAGAGCCCAGTCCCACCTCAAAACATGCTCAGGTCTCAAATCGCAAGGCACTCTAGCTTCTCAGGGCTTCCTCTGCATGATTGGCTGCTACAGTATCCTACCTACAATCCTGGCTCCAAGGTTCCCAAGGTCCTCCAACTTCAGGTAAGGTGGAGATGGCCACTGGCATCTGACACTGAGAAGAATGAAGGGAAACAGAACAAAACTCACAACACAATACCTCCAGACACACCAAGGTGAGGGGTTAGTCTAATAGAAGAGAAAAGATAGGTGAGAGATATCTCATCCCTCCCTCTTCCAAATTCACTCCATGGAGCCCGTGTTAGGGTCAAAGTGGGATCTTCAACCCCAGTGAAAAAGAGTCCTTAATTTATCTTTAACCCAATATTATTCCCCTATCTTGTTGCTGGATTTTCTCACATGAACAGATCTTCTTAGTAAAATGCCACTGTCTTCTTGAGTGTGTGTGTGTTTGTGTGCATGTGTGTGTGTGTGTATCCCGTTATTTTTAAACTACACTTATCCCTTCCATATCATGACTTACCACATCACAGTTTTGATACATTGTGGGGCAGCATAGTATGTATAGTAGAGTATAATATCGACATATTTTATCTTTTAATACTGTAATAATTCAGACTTCTTCTCTGGTACAAAGGGAGGGCCAAAAATTTTATGCAGATTTTCCAGATCTCAGAGGCACTGCACCCCTAACTTCCACCCCCTCTCCTGCCATGTGGAAGGGATAACTGTATATCCTTCAGAGCCATGTTCCAATTGTGACTTTTATTTCACAAAGTCTCAGTAATACCTATGGGGTCAAATTCTCTTTCTCACACTAGAACTCCTAGTTTACCTTGCCTATACTTTGTACAGCTATATATAGACACCTGGAATCATGAGTTTTATTGTTAAGTACCTTTCTTTGACTTGGTGTCTCTATTGCAGTTTTTTTTTTACTACATTCCAACTACTGTCAGTGATATCTAACTTGGTGGATATACATAAGTAGCTTTCTCTCTTTCCATTCCTTTACAGTTTAAAGTCCTTCTGATTGTATTTGCAAATACATTCCCTCTTTCTCTCCCAGCAGCAATTATGGTGACTACACAGATGTGGCAATAAGTACACATGTTTGACCAGGTGAGCCTAAAGCGAGCCTGGATCTCAAGTTCTATCTGCCTCTAATGATGGATGATTCTTTTCCTGAGCATGGGTGATCTGACAGTGATCCTGAGATGTCTGTTTCTAGTGTTAGTGACAACCTTGTGAGCTCAACAGGTCTGAAGTCCTTGAAATCAGGTGCTTGTTTTCCACTGGGAGGTGCTATGCCCTTCTTAGAAGTGAAGATGACCACCACCAGGAAAATGAGTCACACTGTGGCTGGCCAAAGGATCTGGATCTAGAATTATTGCTCAAAAAGTGCAGAATGGGGCAGCTAGGATGGTACAGTGGATAGAGTGCTGGCCCTGGAGTCAGAAAGGCTCATCTTCCTGAGTTCAAATCCAACTTCAGACACATACTATCTGTGTGACCCTGGGCAAGTCACTTAACCCTATTGGCCACAGTTTCCTTATTTGTAGAATGAACTGGAGAAGAAAATGGCAAACTATGCCAGTATCTCTGCCAAGAAAACCCTAAATGTGGTCACAGAGAATGACCACATTTATATATAGTTATATATGTTATATATGTTATAGTGAAATAAGAACAACAGTACAGAATGAGAGTTAAATGAATTTGTTCAGCATTCCCACAAGTCTTCTGGGAATCTTTCTTACCTCTCAGGGGGCATAATAGGAATGATGGGCTATAGTTTTAAGTTCTAAGAATTTGTCAGTGTGGCAGAGTGGATAGACAGTTGATCTCAAAGCTAAGAAGAGCTAGGTTCAAGTCCTCTCACGCACCTTCACTGTGTGAACAAGTCAACGAATCTATCAGTCATCTAGGCAACTGACTATAAATTACAGAGAAGGTGTTGATCTGCCTTGGTGAGGAGAATTTCCTCATCTGGGAGTTCCCTATTCCAAAGAAACCACAGGAACAATCTCAAGGCCTATAAAATGTATGTTTATGAGCCTCTTGTGGATTTAATATTTCTTCCATGTTAGAGGAAATAAATAGCTGTCTTTTAGCTGCTATCGACAGCTTTGTATATTATACATTGTTCTTCGCACATTGAGTAACTTTTCTAGAAAATACCCTGTTAATCTGTTTGGGGGATATTTTAGACATGAACCATAACTAAGTTTTATTTCAGATTCAGGCAGTGAAGGCAGTGAGAACAAATGAGGCAGAGTGTGAGAAAAGTCATATATCCCTTCTCTTTTGAGTCTGTTTCCCCCAAGACTGGTGTGTTGTTCAGTCATTTCAGTCATGTTGGACTCTTTGTGACCTCATTTGGAGTTTTCTTGGTGAAGATACTGGAATGCTTTGCCATTTCCCACATGAGGAAACTGAGGCAAACAGGGTTAATGACTTGTCCAAGGTCACACAGCTAGTAAGTGTACAAGGCCAAGTTTGAACTCAGGAAGGTGAGTCTTCCTGATTCTAGGCCTGGGGCTCTAACCACTGCACTGCTCTAAGACTGGTCTATGAGAGTTCAAAGAAGGATTCCTTTAAGAAAGGCTTACTCCGTGGGCCACAGGTCCAGGTCCTTGTAAAACACCTCTTTAGCATTACTCATTCGGCATTTAATCCTGTTTTCGTCTCGTATTGCTTAGTTTCATGGTACCCTCTCTGTATTTACTTCTATTGCTTTTCTCAAGGATCTCGAACTGCTGTCTCCAACTAAAACTACAAACTCTTCAAGCTAGGGACTGTCTTTCCTTTCTTCTGCTTCCCATGTTGTTAGCACAGGAGTGGGCGCAGAGAAAGTGCTCAAAAAAAATCTAGCTGTATTTTAGGAGCAAGTAAAACTGGCCATAGTGGTTCCTCCAGGTTTGTAGCTCAATAATAGAGCTATACCCAACAGGTCAGCATGCCAAGTCTTTGTGGTCTGGGGCACCAACCTCAACTTTCAAAGTTAAGCAGGTCCAAAGCTTACCAACCTCTTATGAAAAAGAACTAAAACAGGCCTAAGGCTATGGGTACACAAAGCCAAACCTAACACACAATTCCACAGAAAACTGCTCAATATATCCTTAGGGAATATGTAGACTAAACAGTTGGCTGTTGTGTGTGCTTTCAACTTTTCGACTGGTTGCTTAGATGTAGTAGAGAGATAATCCTTTCCCTACCCCACCAAATTGGCTGGCTGATTTATTCCTTTGACTGGATGAGTTTAATGTTCTTTCATTTCTGCTCCCTGATCCCCTTCATCTTTTCCCCTCAGTTTGCAAAATAATCAAATTGAAACATTCCTTCCTGGTCCCTGATACCCTACATAGGAGGGGCAGATCCCTGTGTCCTGGAGGGTTCTGGGTTTGGGGCCTGGGGCTCTGTCTTGAGAGGCTGCAGATGCAGAATCTGTAACTTTTCAGCTGCTGTCACCGGTGAGAGGTTGGCTGAGCTTTTGGAGGTCACAGAGACTGATTGTGGCTGGACTTTATGGCTGAGTTGAGAAATGATAACCACAGGAATTACTAATGGAGCATTGATTTAGGGCTTGTTGTAATAAAGAATTTTTGTTCATTGCTGCATGTAGCTGCACACAGTTTGTATGCCATAGATTTTTATCAATGAAAAGACCTTGGGTTCATTTGGGTGCATTTTTTTAATCCCTAGGAGTCCTGTGTGCAGATGCAGCCACGTCTGTAGAGCAGCAGAGAAGCAGCCAAGAAGGAAGCATTCTTCTTCTGGTTCTGATGAATGATGATGATGATGACAACAACTAGTATTTATATAACACCTTTATATATACATACAGTATATTATATAGTATATAAAACTAGTATATTATATAACACTATATGTTACATATATTATATTAATTTATAATTTATATAATATATAGAATATATTAATATATTTTATATATTATATAATATAAATTATAATTACTATATACATTATATAACCCTTGATGGTTTTCAAAGCACTTTTGCTGTGTTATCTCATTTGGTCCTCACAAGAACCTTGATGCCAGTGTTATTTTACGGACGAGGAAATGGAAGCTGAGAGAGATTGTTTGGCCAATTGTTACACCGCTAGTAAGTGTCTAAGGCAGGATTTGAACTCAGGTCTTCATCTCTTTCAATTCGGCTCTCTATCCACTGTGCTATCTACAGCTAGGGATAGCTTTGTCCTCCCAAGGCCTTCCATGTGGCTTCTAGCAGAGTCCATTGCTTTTCCCCAACCTCTAGTCGGACCAATGGCACTTTATTCTTTCAGTTCTATCTCCTAGTATCTGTCTTTGGGTTTTATAGGAAACCAGATGCCTGGGCATAAATCAAGGGATGACAATGGCTTCCACTGGGAAATTTTCCTTTATCCGAAGTAAGGATTACCTGTGTACATGATGCTACCGAATCCCTCTCTAAATTCACTTCTATTGCTCTTCCCAAGCATCTTGGACTTCTCTGTGCCCTAATTACTACTTCTAACCAAGTGGGGCTGGAGATGGGTACCACAGGAAATGGGGCTATTGATTGATATTGGGCTATTGATGTTCTGGTTCTCTGGACATAGGTCATTCTGTGTCATCTCTTATTTTGTCTCTTGATGTAAATGAACATTGCAAAGTAATGAAAAAACCAGAGCAAAACAGAATATGACCTAGCAATCCATACTATGTCTATAGGAATTGGGTCAAGCCTTGGAAAACATTTATTTAACACAAAAAGACAATACAGTGTGAGTCTTCAGATTATGTAGAAGATATTCAGATCAATACTTTAGGGACCTATGTCTAATTTTCATAGTGGATTTTCTTGGTAGGCTACTATCCGTCCCCTCATTTCTCCCACAGATACAGATGGCTACTTCTTAGCAACTTAGCAGATGGTCTTTTAAAGTTGCTATGGGTGAAAATTTCATCATCCTGCAGCCAACCAGGTGGTAAACCTTTCTGAACTTAGCTAGGTTGGTCCTCAGGTCACAGCCTGAAGTCTGCCACTAGACTCACACTGGAAACCTTCTCAGCTTGATAGGACCTGTCATAGCTTACACTTTGCTGATAAAGTCTTTGAGAATACAGAATCACCTTCACACCACAGTAAGTGCCAGAGGATGAATCCACTGAAGAATAGAGAGAATAAAGCAGGCCAAGCAAAGACACACCCCTCTTGGAAGGGGCTTGTGCATGGGGGCAAGTACTGGGGAGGTCGCAGACTAGAAGAAAAGGGAACAAATCTTTCCTTTCTTTCCTTCCTTCCCTCCTTCCTTTCTTCATTCCTTCCTCCCTCCCTCCTTCCTTCCTTCCTTCCTCCCTCCTCTCCTCCGTCCCTTCCTTCCTTCCTTGCTTCCTCCTCTCTCTCCCTCCCTTCCTACCCCACCAGAAACCAGAACTCCACTACTGCATAACCTTTTCATTTGATTTATTCTCTCCAAGTCTCAGTTTCACCTTCTATAGAGTAGAAACAAACTGACTCACTAAACTGACCACAAAAGTGCTAGAAACATGATTTATCATTAATGGAATGGTTTGTGGACATATTGAAAGGAAATAGGTAAACAATAGAAACAAACATGGTTTCATCAAGAGCAAATTATGCCAGATCAATCTAATCTTTTTTGGTCAGGGTTACTAGACAGATAGATCTGGGTAATATGGTAGCCAAACGTTACCTGTATTTAATTATAGTATTTGAAATGTTCACATGCTATCTTTAAGGACAAGATAGAGAAATATGGATGTGAAGCCAGCCTTGTTAGCTGGATCCACAGCTGGTTGAATGATTGGACTCAAAGAGTACTCATTAATGGATTAGTGTTAGCTTAGAGGGAGGTATATAGCTGATCCATAGGGATCTATTCTTGACCATGTAACACTTTTTTAATGTCTTGGATAAATGAGCAGATGGCTCAATAGTAAAATTTATGGATAGAACAAAACTGGGAGATATAGCTAACACATAGGATCACATTGTCAGGATCCAAAATATTTTTCGCATATTAGAATGGTATTATTTGATTTCATAATTCATTTAACAAGAGGAAATTTAATGGGGATATGTAGAAAGTTCCATATTTTGGTTTTTTAAAAAAATTCACAGATAACAGATGGATTAGGTAGGTCTGAACAATAATTCATGTGAAAAAGATCTGGGTGTTTTTAATGGACTTCAAGCCCAGCATCCATCAACCATGTGATATTGCAGACAAAAACAAAGAAAGTGATAACTAGGCTACATTTAGAGAGGCATAGTATCTAAAAAAGGGAAGTGGTAGTTGTATTATAGTCTTCCCTGGTCACATCACAACATCTGGACTTTGGGTTTTGTTCTAGGTGGGGGCCATCTCCAGTCATCTTGGTCCATATCTGGCTACTGGACCGAGATGGCTCCAGAGGAGAAAGTGAGGCTGGCAACTTTGCACAGCCCTCCCTCACTTAAATGCAATTCACTTGCAAGTCATGGCATCATCTTCCTGGTGTCATGGTCCTCTTCAGGGACAAAGGACAAACAACAACAACAATCTGTTCTAGGTGTCGTATTTTGGGAAACACATTGATGAGCTCAAGAGTGTACTGGAGGTAACCATTATACTGTTGTTGTTCAGTGGTTTCTGATTCTGCATGACCCCATTTGTAGTTTTCTTGTCAAAAACACTGGAGTGGTCTGCCATTTCCTTCTCTAGCTCATTTTACAGGTGAGGAAGTTGAGGCAGAGTCAAGTGACTTGCCTAGGGTCACACAGCTAGTAAGTGTCTCAGGCCAGAGTTGAACATCTAGGAATTTTCAATGCATATACACCAACATCATTTTTATCTATATTGTCTCATTGTGAACTTCACAACTCTATGAGTTAGGCAGGACAGATATTCTTATGCCCATTTTTTCAGGCAAGGAAAGTGAAGCTTGAAGAGCCTCCTCTCTGCCCATTTACTTCCAGATGGAGTATCTATTACTGGACAGTCACAGGGGCCAGAGAGTCAAGGAAAGAGCAGACCTTGCCTTGGGAACTTCCCTCAGCCCTTGGAGTGGTGGGTACAACCCATAGCCTCAGCCTGAGTCTTCTGCTGGAAGATGCCTGTGCTGGTGGAGTTGATGGGCCTCCTTTCACTTTCTCCTGTCAATCTCTCATTTCAGTTTCTCCCTTTCCCCTGTTGCTTCTGTGCTACTCCCTCTTTCCAGCTCCACTTAGGAAGTCTGTGGTGGGGTTGAGGGGACCATCCTTCCACTGCTGCTATAGCTGCTGCTTATCTCTTGAGATTGCCTTCCCCTCAGTTTGCGCTTCATGGACTATGTGTCTCCCTCTAAGAACTCCAAGGCATGACTTAACTGTGCCTCAGCTTCCTCATCTGTAAAATGACCCCCTTTACTTCTAAATTTATGATCTATGACTAAGTGATCTCTGCGTTGGTCAACATTTTAATGTATTCATGTTTTTCCACGTGAAAATTTCCTCTTTTTATATAGTAGAAGGGGCATTGGATTTAGCATCAGAAGCACCTGCAGCCAGCCCTTCTAGCTTGGTAGCATCTGCCTGGGCATGAGTCTTGCTTACCAGTTAGTGATGTGACCTTGGGCAAGTCAATCCATCTCTTTGAGCTTCAGTTTCCTTGTCTGTAAAATGGGCATAAGAATATCTGTCCTGCCTAACTCATAGAGTTGTTATAAGGTTCACAATGAGACAATATAGATAAAAATTATGGTGTATATGCATTGAAATTCCCAGATGTAAAGTGCAAAGGAATTGTTATAGCGACCAATGTAGTGACAAGGGGTGATGGGTGAGGAGTCCCAGGACTGGATGTATGGTTTAGTTGGTATGGAAAATGGCTAATAAGGAAACTTCCTCTATAATGCAGTGCCACATCTGCTTTGCATGTTATTTATTTATTTATGCATATCCCTGGAGACTATAAATTTGGAGACTATAAATTCCTTTAAAAGTATTTATAGTCTTGGAGAGTTGCCTGCAGCATACAGACTTGCCCAGAGTCACACAGCCAACGTAGATCAGAGAAAGAGCCACCTCTCTTGCTACATGTGTGCTCTGGGGCAAATCGTGTTGTGTCTCTGAGATCTCCCTCTCCCTTTACAGATGAGGAAATTGAGGCCCCTTTTTATATCTCTCTCTCCTCTTACAAATGAGGAAACTGAGGCCCATTTTTAACATCTCCCTCTCCTGGGGCCCTTTTTTCTTCATCAACCTCTCCTTTTACAAATGAGGAAACTGAGTCTCTTTTTTACATCTACTTCCTCCTTTTACAAATGAGGAAACTAAGATCCTTTTTTATATCTCCTTTTACAGATGAGGAAACTGAGGCCTTCTGATGTCATATGACCTGCCCTAGGACTTACAGGTTGTCAGTAGCAGAGGCAGATTTTGAAACCAGATCCTCTGACTTCAAATCCAGTGCCATTTGCACTGGACCATGGTGGTTCAACACCCATCTCTGCTATTGCTTGGCTGTGGACAAGTCACTTCTCTATCTGGGCTTCCTTTCCCTTATTCCTAAATGAAAGGGCTTGAATAGATGATCTCTAAGATTCTTCCCAGCTATAAATTATGATGCTAGCTAACTCTGATGCATAGTCCCATCCCAGCCTCTGGTTCTGAGCCCATAGCATCGTCAGGGCCACTTTATTCTGCCTTTGTACATGTGTGACCACTCTCTCCACATTAGAGAGCCTGGACTAGGAAGAAGGAGAGACAAGCTTGCCAGGTAGTAATCAGCTGCAGAGAGGTACCTGAATAGAGAGATGGGATACAGAATAGGTCTTTTATCTTGCAATCAGGAGGCATTCATAGAAGAAGAGTCCCAGGCAAAAACTCACCATGTGCAATCAAACCTCATTATATCTGAGTGGGGTCTCCCAGGGTGTCTTCAAACAACTTTATTCACCCTGCAAACCTTTGAAAAGTAATCAACCCTCAATTCAAATTTCAAAAGAGGTTAAGGAGCATTCTTACTTATTTACTTCTCTCTGTGCCCCGTTTGGAAATGGTAATCTATTAATTATCACCGTCATCATTGGATTATCAAAAATGACAACATTAATAATCTCTAGAATAGATCGTGCATCTAGATTCTCTTTTAAAAAGAGACAGTGAGATGAATTGAAAAAAGTAAAAGGAGCAAGCCAAAAGGCAGCCAGGGAATGATCCGTAATAGAGAGTGTTTTGTAAACTCGTGACTTGGTTTCCCTCCCTCCCTCCCATGTCCATTTCAAATGAAGCAATGCCTGCTACCTTAATAAGGAAGGAACTGTCCAAGGTCTTTTGTGATCAGCTGAGTCAGAACTAGTTGAAAAGAAGACCCGCGGAGGAGCTGCAGGAATGCTTTCAGGCCTCAAGGGGACTCCTGGAGGGAAGTGGGTTACTCGCAGAATCCTAGAATAGGATTCTATGTAACCACTCATTGAGGTAGGCATCCACTGGAGAAGGAGATGGCCAACCACTCCCGTGTCCTTGCCAAGAAAGCCCCATGGAGAGCACAGTCCACGGGGCCACAAAGAGTCGGATATGGCTGAACAACTGAACAACAATGTGTGCCAGGCACTGTGTTAAGTGCTTCACAGTTATCTAATTTGATCCTTGTAGCAACCCTGGGAAGTAGATGCTGTTATCCCCATTTTTAGATGGGGAAACTGAGGCAAACAGAGGTTAAATGACTTGCCCAGTGTCGCACAGCTGGTGAGTGTCTGACATTGGATTTGAACTCAGGTCTTCCTGACTCCAGAGCTCTAATCACTACATCACTTAGGTACCTCTACTAAGCTTTATGTTGTGTTGTTGTTATTTTAACAGACCTGTTATTTCATCAGTGAAGAGAGCCTGAGGTGAGGAACTTCTTTAACCCCTGAGATTTTCTCCCGTGTGCTCTCCCACATCTACCTTGTATGTACAGAGCTGTTTGCATGCTGTCTCTCCTAGCAGACTGAGCTCTCTGAGGACAGGGACCATTTTTGCTTTTCTTTGTATTGTACTTTGCACATAGCAGGCTTTTAATAAACGATTGGTGACTTTACTTAACTTCTTCTCCTGCGGTGAGGCACCTTTTCTGCAACCAACAGAGGATTGCCTGGAGGTATTGAGAGGTTAAGTAACTTCACCTGGGTCTCACAGTCAGTTTATGTCAGAAGTGAGGCTCGAACTCAGGACTTCATGACTTTGAGGTCATCTCTTTGTCCACAATGCTATGCTCTCTAATTAGTAACATTACTGATTAAAAAAGAATGAAAAATATGCAGCTGGGGGTACAATGGATAGTGCCCTGGGCCTAGAATCGGGAAGACCTGAGTTCAAATCCTGACTCAGACACTTACTAACTTTAGGACCCTGCTTAGGTCACTTAACCTCTGTCTGTCTGAGTTCCATCATCTATAAAATAGGGATCGTAACAGCATCTACTTCCCATGGTTGTTGTGAGGATCAAATGTCTTCACATCTATAAAGTGCTTTGCCAACCTTTAACTGCCATATAAACGTTAGCTAGGAGCCAGATATTTCAGAAGAGACCTGAGAATTCCCCAACCCCACCATTATGACCAAGCTCTGCCATGTTCGTCAGATGAGAAAAACTTAATTTTTCTTCCAAAAATCTGAATTTAAGACCCCAAATGTCTGAGAAATGTCATTCAAGGTAATCTTGGGTAAGCTGACAATAACAGTAATTGACATTTATAGATGGCTTTAAGCAGTGGTGTGCCGGAGCTGGCTTATACCACCTCTCAAGAGCTGGTTGTTAAATTTTCATTGTCAGCATTTGCACCTCAGAAACTGGCAAATGCTCCAAACCAAGGCTTGATTTATTATTTTGTTGATTTCTAGACTTAAGAAAGTGATGGAGAAAATGTAGCTAATGTAGATTAAACTTAAAAGTGTGTCGTCCCCCCCAAGAGCTGGTTGTTAAACATTTACCAGCACACCCCTAGTTTTAAGGTTTGCAAAGTACTTTATATATTTTGTTTGATCCTCACAGAAGCTCTGCGGAGGGAAATACCACAAGCATTATTATCCCTGTTTTACAGATGAAGCTGAATGAAATGAAAAGACCAGACTTCAAACCAAGACTCTCCTTCCTTTGAGTCTAGAACTATCTCCACTGTACTATACTGGCTCTCTATAATGTGATGAAAAACATCAGCATAGACAGTGCCATCCCTGGAGCACAAAATGCTCCTGGGACAAGCTCAGGACACAATGCTCTGAAATGTTGCTGGGGAGCCACAGCATATATTGAGGGGCAACAGTTGAAGAAGAGATCTCCTGGCAGGTATTTGGCACTATACCATTTGGTTGCTTCCTGTTTTTGGCTACTTATTCTTACTAACTAGATGCCAAGCTCAGTTGTCTTTACATTGCTAATTACTGTCATCATCCTCTCAATGTAGGAGCTTGGGGATGAAGCTCTAGTCACACTGCCCTAGTTATGGCTCTGACAGTAGGTAAATCTGCCACTAATGTATTGCTGTAATAACAACCATAGACTCTTAGGCTCAGGAGGAATCTCAGAAGTCACTTAGTCTAACCTATAGTCGAATAAGAATCCTCTCTATGACTTACATTGCAAATGATCATCCGTCCTTTTTCCGAAGACTTCCAATGGTGTTATGGGTGGGGGTGGGGTGGAGATTAAGAGACCACAGGGGGCTAGACACAATTTCAGGGAGGCAATAGTTATTTTTCACAGTATTGTGTTGGCAAAAACTGTGAATTAATACTTGGGGAACCTGGTTCCCCAAGGGGAACCAAGGGGAAGAGAACTAGGAGACAGTGTGGCACAACAGAAAAAGCATTGGTGCTGGAGTCAGAGGACCGAAGTTCAAATCTCACCTCCATCAGCCAGTATGACCTTGGATGAGTCTCTTAACCTCATTATGTTTCACTTTCCACATCTGTAAAATGAGGGACTAGGACTAGATGGTCTCCAAGGTCCTTTCTAGTTATAGATATGTCTAAAGGGAAGAACGTATTAGAGCATCAGGTCTTATGTCTTCGGTGTCCGCTTACACTTATCCCATTCAGGAGGCAGTTATGGTGTAATGGGTCCCAGCTTTCCCAATAGCTTGTATAATCTTGAGCAAGGTACCTCCTCAGTGAATATATCCTGATCTTGGAAACAGGGACAATGATATCTCTCCGAGTCACTTCCCAGAGCTATCATAAGGATCACATGAAGTTACTTAGAGGAGGTAGAATGCTTTTTAGCAATAATTATCATTGGTATCCCATGGGTCTTAACCCTGCCCTCCCCATTTTTATTTCAGAGAGATAGTGAAGAAGAATCCGACTCCATTTGCCTTCTTAATTCTCAGTGGTAGTTAATTTTTGGCTTTTATCACCCTGGACAGTTTGTCTAAAATGGGGTCCTATGAGAATAGAAATGAATGGATGAGTTACAAGACATGTAGAATGAGAAGCCCACATGGAAAAATGTTTTGGTGGAGTTTGTTATGTCAGTTTTTATATTTTATCTCCTTTTAGGAGAGCAAGGCGGTGGCTTTGCATTAGCTATCTCATTTTGGTGCGTACAGCTTAAAGTTTCATCTTGCTTCCGCCCAAAGTTAGGGGAAGGCAAGGAGAAGCGTTGTGGTACAGAATGAGAAGGAATCCTTTTCTCCCACAAGCACCTCGTGACCTTGGTAGTAGCACACAGATATGCCCTCAGGCCCCAGCTACTGGCATGGGAGGTCAGTGAGGGAGGCCATTAGATAATTTCCTCCATTAATTGGTTTCTTCCATTCTCTGAAAGAAGTAGGAGAACAGTGGGTGTCTATGATCCTCTGCTAGGGTGGCCAGCTGCTTATTGATATCCTGATTATTTCAAGGGTGCCAAAAGGGCCCACTCTCCCCCAAATGCCTCCCTTTCCTGCTACTGATTCCTTCATTTTGCTTACCAACAGATGCAGCTCTTCTTTCCACAGTCAGAGACAAGGCTTGTAAAATACAGGTCCCTTTGGGAGAGGAAACACAGCAACATATACTCACCCTGAGGTAGATATGGTTATTTGGAGCCTTTCCTGAGAGTAGAATTTGATGATAAGGAGAGGGTGTGTGAGAGAGAGAAAGAGAGAGAGAGAGAGAGAGAGAGAGAGAGAGAGAGAGAGAGAGAGAGAGAGAGACAGAGACTAGAGAGACAGAGAGACAGAAAGACAGACAGAGACAGAGAATGTAAAAGGAGAGACATAGATAGAGAGACACAGAGAAAGAGAGTAGAAGGAGATAGAGACAGAAATAGAGAAAGACAGACACATGGAGAGACAGAAAGAGGAGGGAGGGAGGGAAGAAGGGAGAGAGAGAGAATCAGAAACAGAGAGACAGAGACAGACAGAGATGGAAAGAGATGGAGAGAGGGAGAGAGACAGACAGAGAGATAGAGACAGAGAGTAGAAGGAGAGACAGAGATACAGAAAGACAGACACACACAGAGAAGAGGGAGAGAGGCAGACAGACAGATGAACAGAGAGACCGAGAGAGGAGGGAGGGAGAGGGAGAGAGAGAACAGAGGCACAGAGACAGAGACAGAGAAAGAGAATAAAGGAGAGACAGTGGAAGGAGAGAAAGACAGAGAAAGACAGACACACACATAGAGACAGAGAGAGGAGAGAGGGAGACAGACAGAGAGAGACAGAGACATAGAGACACACACACACAGAGAGACAGACACACACACATATAGAGACAGAGAGAGGAGAGAGGGAGACAGACAGAGAGAGACAGACACACACATATAGAGACAGAGAGAGGAGAGAGGGAGAGAGAGAGAGAGAGAGATTGACTACAAGGGCTTTGAATTCTGGAAAAGGAGATGTGGCTTGAAGATGTACTATCCTTCACCTTGCTAACCTTCCTCCATGCTGGGAACATGTACAATGGGATACATCATGCTTCAAAGGTATAAAAAAGAGAAATGATTGGATTCATTTCTATTACTCCCATATCTATTAACACCTGGAGGCTGGAATCAACCTTTTCATTGGGCTCTGTGGAAGGCAGAGACCTTCCACCTGCCTCAGCCAGCCCTCCTTCAGCAGCCCCAGCAGGTGGTCATCCAGCTCCTACCTGAACACATGAGCTATTAAGTGGTTGCTTGGCACAGTGGAAAGAGTAACAGCCTTGAACCATAGCCCTGATGCTCTATGACATACAGCAAGGTACTTGACTAAGCTGAGCCTCAGTTGCCTAATTTGTAAAACAAGGATGAAATCTCCTGCATTGTCCACTTCCCAAAGTTTTTACAAAGAAAGTGATTTTTTAAATCTTGAGGCACTAAAGAAATGTGAATTATTAATTATTATAATAACAAAGGTCTTGATACTCCCCTAAGGAAGCCCATTCCAATGTTAGTTATCTCAAGTTGTTATAAAGTCCTTTGTACTATTAAGAAGGGGCAGCTAGGTGGCGCCATAGTGTATGGAGGGCCTGGAGTCATGAAGACTGGTCTCTAAGAGTTCAAATCCGGCCTCAGGCATTTACTAGCTGTGTGACTTTGGGTAAGTCACTCAACACTGTTTGCCTCAATTTCCACATCTGTAAAATAAGCTGTAGAAGGAAATGGCAAACCATTCCAGTATCTCTGCCAAGAAAACCCCAAATGGGATCATGAAAAGTCCATCTCTCTCTCTCTCTCTCTCTCTCTCTCTCTCTCTCTCTCTTTCTCCCCCCCTCCCTCCCTCTGTCTCTCTCTCTCTCCCCCTCCCCCCTCTCTCTCTCCCCCCTCCCTCCCTCCCTCTCTCTCCCTCCCTCTCTCTCCCTCCCTCCCTCTCTCTCTCTCTGTCTCTCTCTCTCTCTGTCTCTCTCTCTCTCTCTCTCTCTCTCTCTCTCTCTCTCTCTCTCCTCTCTCCCTCTCTCCCTCTCTCTCTTCCTCCCTCCCACTCTCTCCCTCTCTCTCTCTCCCACACACACACACACACACAGAGCAATTCTCAGCCAGGCTGGCCAAGCTACTCACTGGCCTATTATTTTCAAAGGTCCCAGAAAGTCCCCACTCTTTCTCAAATGCTTCCCTTTCCTGCCATTGATTCCTTTATTTCACTTACCAACAGATACATCTTTTCTTTCCATTGTCAGAGACAAGGCCTAAAATACAAGTTCCCTTAGGAGAGGAAACACAGCAACAGGCACACACTGAGAGGTATTTGGAGCCTTTCCTGAGAGAAAAGTCTGATGATAAGGAGAGGGGGTGTGGCAAAGAGAGAGAGAGAGAGAGAGAGAGAGACAGACAGACAGACACAGAGGCAGAGAGAGAGATAGACAGAGATGGAGAGAGAGACAGAGAGAGAAAAAAAGGAGGAAGGAAAGAGGAGAGAGAGAGATGAAGAGATAGAGACAGAGTCAGAGAGACAGAGAGACACAGAGATGCAGACACACAGAGAAAGAGACAGAGACCAAGAAACAGAGAGAGAGAGAGAGAGACAGACAGACAGACAGACAGACAGACAGACTGATAGAAATCAGGAGTTTATATGGTAAAGTAAAACACACACACACACACTCAGCCTCAAATGACTCAAATACAATTAGCTAGACCTCTAAATTAGTCGGTATCATTTTTGCTATTTTCCACATTTAGGGAAATGACAAGAAAACAAGCTTATATCAGGGAATTCCTCAGACCAAACCCAAAACCTTCCTGGGGCCATCTACGTTCAGCCCAGTCTCCTACATCTTCTCTACATTCAATTATAGCCTTTGGTAATTGTCCCTAATGTTGAGAATATTGATCTCAAGTCCTGCAAAAACCCCAATTAGTGAATTAGTAAAGAGTTGGAAGGTACTTTAATGACTCTCTTGGTCAATTCTTTCATTTTAAAGGTGAGGAAACAGAAGTACAGATAAAGGAAGTGACTTTCCCAAGGCCATAGCTATTTGGTTTCAGTGTTGGGGCTAGAGCTCAGATGTTCCGGCTCATTCCAGTGCTCATTCCACTGTGCTATCAATGGTTCCATTTTGTTGACTAGACTTTCCTTGTAGCTGTAAGGTTTGAAACCAAAGAGTCTGTGTGTGGTGGGAATGGGTGAGGAGAAGCTTTATGCTAACCCTCAAGCAACAAATTTTTAGAATTCAGTTCACCAAATGTCTCACTTTTTGAGCATTGCAGGGGAGTCAAGGTCTGAATATTAATTGATTCCTTCCTTGTTCCTTTCCTTCTTGGTGCTCTCCATGGTTATGAAGGCTACAGAAGGCTCAGGATGACACGCTATGGTTCCACCAGAGTGAGGGTGGGTAAGGGAAGTCAGAACAAAGAGGAAGACAGCTCTGTGGGACTAGTCTGGAGAGCCAGAGAGGTGGATTTAAAGAGCAACATGGCTTCTCTCATGCATGTACACTTCTACATATAGACACACACATGTGTAGTTTTCTAAACCTGTATTTAAAAGTCCACACAAAGCTAAGGTATGAATAACTACAAAGACATAATGCTCAGACTCACCAAAGCCCGCTCTCCTACATCCATGGGCTTTTCCAGAAAAAAAAAATCACCTTTAACTAGGGAATGAAGGAAACACAGCTTTCTTTGGACCAAAACCACCAATATTCACTTGAATGGGGATCTAGTCTTTCTCTGTTGTTGGAAGGTGGCTTTGAATTCTCTGATCATCTTGGTGAGTTTACAGGGAGATGGGCCTTTGTTCAGGCCTTTGTGAGCCTCTTCCTGCGGAGGATGTGGGCTACTAGCCCAAAGAGGGAACTAAGGACATTTCCTGGGAGTTGATCAAGACAATTTCTTGGTCAACCTCCTCCACAAAGATGGAGGGCATCCGGTGGATAAAATCCTAATCGTGAAAGGTCTACGTGTTGCTGTCATGTTATACTTCAGGGATCACAGCTGACAGAAGACTGAGTCTGAATGCCATTGAGTCATCAATTAATACTGTTTAATAAATAGGCCAGAGAGTTAGCTGAGAGTTTGTCTCGGCAGGATGCCACGTGCCACCAAAGTTATGGAAGATTGTCCCTTTAATCACTAAGGCAAACATTGTTTGAGTGTCAATGTACATAAAGCAATCACATAAAAAAGAGTTATAAATAGAAAAAATTCCAAAGGTTCTCCCACAGACAGACAGAGATATGGAAATGAAAAACAAAACAAATTTATAAACAAAAGTAGAACAAATAAACAAAACAAAACCACCCCGCCCATTTGCTTCAAGTTCCTGTTGATGTACAGTACTTAACATCTTTGGATACTTTACAATGACTCCAAATTGTAGACAAAAAAACACCTGAAGTAACTAGTCATCTGAAAAAATTGAGTTTATAAGAAGTTGTCACACATCTACAAAAAGACAAAACAAAACAAAAAAGCCCCAATGTCATTAGATTCTGTTTTGTAGTCTTTTTTTTTCTTAAAAAAAATAGTTTGGTTTGCCCTCCATCTCTTGGTTGCCCCGAGGGTTGGGGGAAGGTTTGGCTGGCAGATTCTAGGAGGCCAGTATCTGAAATGGTGGTAGGGGGCCAAGAAGCCTTCTTCCCAGGCAGGCGACTTCCAAACCTGAAGAGCAAGTTGGAGGAAACCGGGGAAAGCTGCACAGTCATTTGTGTGTGTAAGGAGTGGAAGGCATAGAACTGGGTTAAGGTTAGGCTAATGCTGGGGCCCAGCAGAGTCCAAGAAGTGAGTTTTGAGTGTGATGGAGTCTGGTTTTCTAGGGCCATTTAGTATCAGCTCCCAAGGGAAAACTAAAAAGTGTAAGTGTGTGTGTGTGTGTGTGTGTGTGTGAGTGGGGGTGGAGGGTGAGGAGTTCCTCTCAGTGGAACCACTCAGTGGGCCTGGGGCAAGGGGACTCTAATGACATCTTCTCAGTCTCTGTCAGTTTAGGCCTATCCCAGCTCCCAAAAGCCTCTCCTAGTGGATTGTTCTCTTGCACGTTTATAGAAACCAATCAGTTCTCAGGGAAGGCAGAACAGCAGAACTGGAAGGCACCTGGCAGGTGGAGCCTTCTTCATTTTCAGTCTCCTTAGGTTCAGGTTTGAATGGCCCAGGGCTATGAAGCCAGCTCTCAATGTCCCCGGTCTCTAGGGAATAGTCTGAGTGTTGTGGCCAATCAAAATCCACACAGAAGCCCAAACACACATTTTCTTAGCTAATCACTAACCTCCCCACCATGCTTGATACCAGAGCTTCCTACAAGGAGCAAGACACAGAGGTTTGGGTTTTCAGGTCTTTGATTTTCCTCGTCCAACCTTTTGCTGAGGTGCTCAAATGAACAGAAATGTACAAAGATTAGGCAGCCAGGGAGGAAGAAACTCCAAACCCCTGCCCAACAAATGATAAAATCAACCCCTGGATCAGCAGGAGTCACGTGAATACAGTTGTCAGGAACTTTGAGTGAAGGAGCGGGGAGCACTAGAAGAGAGGCAGTGTCGGGTTTAAAATAAACAGCTGTCCAGCGGACCACCTTCCAGGTGAGTGCTGGTGGCTCCCCAAGACCTGCTGGGTGGTGAACTTGAACCATCAACAGAAGTAATGGGTCCCGGGCCTTGGAAAGTCACTAATGAGAAATGGTTTACTGGGCATTTTTTCAAAGGTGCTTCCTTTGAAAAGGAAGAGTCTACTAATGACCAAAAGAAAAGTTTTTTGAGCCCCTAAAAGTCACTCTCTGGTCTGAGGCATCAGAAGAGGAGCAGTGTGGTTCCCTCCTTGCACAGTCTTCTTCTGATGGAGACCTCATTCTGTTCCCACCAGGGGTGGAAATTTACAAAGGAACACAAAAAAAACAAGCCCAAGTTTCTCCTGGCCTTTCTCGTAGGAGTTCAGAGCACCTCCCAGAGAGTCCCTAAATAATCCTCTGAACTTCCTTTGAGAGATAGGAATGGGAGGGCCCTTATGCAGATGGGAGAAACTGAGGCACAGAGAGGGTTAATAACCTGCCCAAGGTCATGTAGCCAGTCAGTAGAGGAGCAGAACCCAGCAGGCCTATCCCCATTCTCTCCAGAACTCTCTTCCTTTGGATGCCATTTTCTTTCTGAAATAGGAAGGGACACTTCCCTTCACATAGGTTAAGGGGGAGCTCTTAGGAACTGTGGAATCTGCACTGGCCCTGATGTGGTGGTCTCTTCCTGAAGCATGCTCTAAAGGGGTCTAGCCAGCAGAAGTCCCCCCAGCTTCTGTAGGCCCTGGATGCCCCCCACCCTCAGTTCTTCCTGCCCACCTCCCGGCCTTCCTTGACAAATTGGCCCCCATCTAGCCACTGCTACAACTCTGTACTGAGAAAATGTTTCCTCCCTGGCTCCTACAGTGGGGAAGAAAGAGGAAAGAAGCTAGGGCCCAGGTCTGCTTAGATTTTTGTGTCCAGTTGTAATAGCTATTTCCCTTAGAAGGTTATTTCTCTTTGGAGTGAGAAAATTGGTGGCTGCTGCCCAAGGAGGCCGGGGTTGTGTGGCTTTGCTACTATTCTTTTTTTTTTCTTTTTCCCTTTTTTTAAAATAAAATGTAGAGTACAAAACCCTTCTTGGGGCAAAGGAGAGTGGGCGGGAGAGGGCGATAGGGAATCTTGGTATGGAAGAGGAGCGGGGGACCAATGGGCATGGTAAAAGTTAGGGCTAATTGTTTGCTTCGGACATAGAGGCCATGTGGTTGAGTCCTGCCAGCCCTGTAAGGCCAGCAAGGCTGGCACTCCATGGGTCTGGGAGTGGGAAGTAGGGTCGGGCAGCCATGTTCTCTGCCAAGGCGAAAGCAAAGAGGCCCCCCGCATTCCTCTCCGCCTCCAGCTGTGCCCTCCCAAACAGCTTCATCTGTGTCTCTTCAAACTGTCGTTCCAGCTCCTGCAGGCTGAGGGTTCCCTTTGGGGCCCCCAGATAGTGTTTGGGGGGGCTGGGGCCCGGCAGGCACATGGCTGCCCCGCCAAGGTGGCCACCGATCTCCCCTAGGGTCGGTGGCATCATGAAGGCCTTTTCCTCCGTTGGGGGAGTGGGACCAAAGAGAAGGCTGGCAGCCCTCCACGCAGCAGGCTTGCGGCCTCGGCGGGGCCGGGATATCCGGCAGCTCTGGCGCTTGATGTGGCGGTGAAGGTGGTCTGAGCGGGTGAAGCTCTTGTAGCAGAACTCACACTGGTAGGGCCGGACACCTGTGTGAATGCGCATATGGTTTTTGAGGTCATAGTTGTGCACAAACTTGGCATTGCAGTGGATGCACAGGTAAGGCCGCTCACCTGTGTGCTTCCTCATGTGGATTTTCAGCTTGTCCTGCCTGTGAGACAAACGTGGAGGGAGGGAAAGAACAGTGATTAGAATATAGAAGCTTCATTCCTTCTGTTCCTGCCCTCCCCCAATTCTGAGGCCTGCTACTGTCTCTCCCTGCACCCAACCATCCATGCCTGGCACTGCTTTCAGTTACTGCTGCTCCCTCTCCAGTCAACTCTCCAACCAAGTGTGGTCGCTCACCTACAGTGTATTCATGGGGAAGGGGCAGCACTATTCCTACACTTTCCTCCAAGTCTCCCTTATTTGTAAGCATTTCCACACCTTCATAACTCAGAGATAACAAGGTTTCCCCATTAGGGCCCTGCCTGAGGTACAGTGGGACAGTATCCAGAGTGGCTCACAATGCCAGCCTTGCGGCCATTGGGTGATACCCCTCCCCACAACGGTCTCACTGGGAGAATGGTATATTCTGCTTTGGAATCTCCCTTTCCTGCCTCTGATGCTGTGGGAATGATTTTACCTTTTGCTGTTCCCATCCCGGTGCTTCAGCTCAAAGCCCCTTATCCCAGCCCAAACCCTGGGGCCTGTTGAGGTCTGTTCATCCCGAGAGCAAGTTAATCCAGGTGACTATAGAAGGCTGGGCACACCTCATCCAAGCATCTCATGTGGCGGTTCCCTTCCTAAGCCCTGGGCTCTGTTCTTTGTCTACAGGTAATTTTACTTCTTATAAAAGTGCCAGGTGCAAAAGGAATGCTCCCTAATCAACAGGAATGTTTTTCAAGGTTTAAGTTACTGGTATTCTGAGGCAAAGCATAGCATGGTTAAAAACAAAGAGCCTCCATGGTCTGGAGGCTAGGATTCTACTCTCATCTTTTCCTCTCACCTAGCTCTCCTGAGCAGGGCAAGCCAGCTCTCCAGGCAGAAACATTGCTAGGGCCTCAGAGTCTTATCCTAAACTTGGCTCACACCTATGCCATCCTTTCCTGATGGTTATAGACATCAGTCCTTACTCTCCAGGCCAGAAATGAAAACATTTCTACTAGCACTGTGCATCCAAAACAAGATTTGAACCTGGATCCTCTTGTCTCCGGGACTAGTGTTATTTTTTTCTGTACTATATTGTTTGACTAAATATGTACTGAGCACAAGACATTTTCTGGAAAAAAATATTTTAAATAAATTCTGCATATAAAGTTGTTTCTCTAACACTTGGTTCCTAAAAGTGGGTTACTGATGGGGGGGTTCCTCTCCCTCCTTTCTTTTAATTGGTTAAGAGGCATCATGGTAAGGTGACTAGACAGTGGGCTTCAAAACAGGGAATATAAGAGTTCAAATCTCACCTCTGATCCATACTGGCTATATGATCCTAGGTAAGTCACTAAATCTTTCAATCCCCCAGGGTATGTACTCTCTAAGACTATAATTGAAGAGAAGGTGGATCGGTAGAAAAACTGAGAGTTCCCTGTACCAGTGAAACTCAAGGCATTCCCCCTCCCTATTTCATTGCTTAACTGAGATCGATATTCACGGGGTCCTGGTTCTCTCTTTTTCCTCAAGTTTCTTTCTCATAACACTTTGTTTAGATCTTTCTCTTATTCTGATTTGTATCATGGTTATTTGTGTCTACATAGACATGTCTAATCTCCCCTATTATAGTGCAGATTCCTTGAGGGCAGGGAGAGTCATAACTAGCAATTCTACCATGGGAGGCAAACATCCCAAAATGTTCCTAGGGTGAGTAGTGTAGAAGGCACCCCCAAATCCACTTCTAAGATGAATTCAGTGGGGCAGGGAGAGAACTTTGGGAAGAGATCTTAGGATACAAGGCCCCATGATAGGGAGAGACACTAAGATAATGAACCATAGAGAGAAGACAGAAAACCTGAGACCTCTCTCCTCACCTTCACCAGCTACTAGTGGAGGAGGGGGGAAAGGAGAGGAGATCTGGTAGCTTCCCATTTTAACTAATTCTTCTTAACTAGTTACTAGGCTCAGTTGTTTCTACCGGCTCAAGAATTACCAACACCTTCTAAATTTTGGTGCCCCGGGGAAAAGAGCAACGGATAGTTATGGCTCTGAGGACAGGGACTGTCTTATCCATCATTGAAACCCCAGCTCATTGCAGTGTGGTGCACACAGTGAGTGTTTAATAAATGCTTGTAGAATTAAATCATACATAACCTTCCCCTCCCAACATATATGTGACTTAAAGACTCTCTTAAAACTTCATAGTCTTTTTTTTTTTTTAATTCCATCTGTATCAAGAAGCCCGCACAAATAAAGCTTCAGGAAGTGCCTTCACTCCTTCGAAGAACAATGGTAACTCTCTCTTCTCCATATCCTTAAGGTTTAGAGAATGCCTTTCTCACAATATCCCAGTGAGGCAGGCAGTGAGAATGTTATTTTCCTCATAATGGTCCTTCAAATATTCGTACTCCTGTTTAATAAGTGAAGAAGCAATGCTCAAAGATGTTAGTGACTCCTCCAAACTCACACAGCTTCTACGTCTCCAGTTTCCAGGTGTGCCATGGTCTCTACCTCCTTCCCAATGCCTTTCCCTGACTCTATCAGATCAGCCATGATCTTCTCTTCCCAATAGCAACAGCACTTTTTTTGAGGTACCTCTCCAATGTACTTATGTAACTGAATATTTGCCTTGATTTCTTATCATCCCTCTAAGCTGTAAGTTCTATGAGGCATCAGGGGATAATAATAGCCAACACTGACATGTTGCTTTAAGGTCTGTGGGCAGCTTGGTGGCACAGTGGATAGGGCTCTGCACCTGGACCAAGCTCAGGTCTGGCCTCAGACACTTACTACTGTATGACCCTGGGCAAGTCACTTAACTCTGTTGGCCTCAGTTCCTTCTCTATAAAATGACCTGGAGAAGGAATTGGCAAACCACTCCAGTATCTTTGCCAAGAAAATTCCAAATGGGGTCACAGAGTCAGACACAATTAAAATGACTGAACAGAACAATTTAAGATTTGCAAAGGACTTTACATACACGCATTGTCTCATTTGAGTCTCCCCTAAAATCTGTGAGGTTTATTACAGGTTTTATTACCTCCATTTAATAGATCACACTTCACCGAGATTACACAGCATCAGAGATGGAATTTGAACCAAGGTCTTTCTAACCTCAAGTTTCTCACTGCCCACTACACTGCATTGTTTCTCCTAGGACCCTAGATTTGGAGCTAGGAGGGGCTTCAGAGTCAAGGCAGGGTCTATGTGTTGTCTAAACTTTACATCTCCCTCAGTCCTGACACAGGGCACTGCACACAGTCGGCATCATATAAATACAGTTGTGCTCACATTTGTAGGTGTCCACCCTTCCTAGAGTCCCCCAGGCCCCCACTACAATTCCTGTTTGTGTAGTGAAGCTTCTGACTTCATGTTGGGGCTCTGGTTTCTGGCTGGTACCGATTTAGAAACTGAATTCCACAAACTGAAATTACTGGCTACAAGTTAATTTGATCAAATTAAAACCTTTCAACATTGGTGAGTCTGGGGCTGCCCCTTCCAAGACCCTGGGACTGAGAGATGCTTTACTTTCCCCTTCCTGATTGGCACTGACCACTAGATGTCCCACTGACTCCCACGTCCAGGCTGTCTCTAAAGCCTGACCAAAAGAGTTTCTTGGGGGATGGAAAAGGAGGAGGAATTGTGTGAACATTACCTGGGGGGATTGCTTCACCCCCTTCTGTCCTTCTCTCCCTCATGGCTGAGCTCCTGGTCTGACTGTTGTTGGGGCTTATGGGCAGGGTTATGGAGCTAGCCTTCCAGTGCCTAGGGTACGGGGATGTCCCCTGCCCTTCAGGACCCCTTCCGATGTCACTGTTGCTGTCCCTGTGGGAATCGAGCAGCTGGAGTGACTCAGGGAGACAGGAAGGATGGGGGTGGAGGGAAGTAGCTCTGCCAGCTGGTGTGCAAAAAGACCTGAGGCTCATCTATATCTATCCAATGAGCTTTCTGAGGCTGGTGGGGGGAGGGGCTCCCTTATCTTTTGTGACATCTCCCCTTCTTTTCCCCTTCAAGGATGCCTCGTTCACATGCTTTGTAACCAGATTGTATCTACAAGGTTTCAGGGAATTCTTTGACCTGGAAGTAACCTTAGAGATGCTCTAATTAGGGTACCACTCCCTCATTTTACAAATGGGGAAATCAAGACCCAGAGTGGGTAAGTGACTGACCTAGGGTCACATAGTTAGTAGCACTGTCATCCCTCTTTAGACTATTAAAGGGCAATGATAAGGATTAAAATGAGGAATTATGTTCTTGGCTAGCATTTGAGTTTCAGAGCTCCTCTCTGGGCCTCCCCTGTAAAATAAGGGAGTTGGATGAGATGGTCTTTCAGGTCCCTCCTAGCTCTTTGACCCATTTCACAGATGTGATGCAGTAGCAACTGCATCAAAGGGGTCCCCTAAGGGAGGACTTCATTTCCAGGATTTCTGATGCTGGGGAGCCCCTGTTCGAATTCTTCTCCTCCAGCCCCAGGGCAGTGGGGGTGGAGGGGAGGGGAAAAGGGAAGGGAAGGGATTAAGAAGGGATTGAGCAGATTAAACACAGATGCCCTGAGAGAAGGACCTTGAGAGAAAGGATCCTTGTCCTTTGGGATTTCCTGGACCGCAATTTGAAGGGCCCTGGCCCTAATTCAATCACATTCTCAAAAAAAACCCCAAATCACCAAGTTCTTAGGGCTGGAAGGATCCTTGAGAGAGCACCTGGTGTGTTCCTCTGCCTTCGGGACACAGCATACCCATCCCAAGTGGCCCAGACAGGTCAGGAGGTTATCCTATTTTTAAAGCTCTCCCCCAGGCACTAGCTAGGCCAGAGCTATAAAATCCTCACTGTTTTTTAAGGCTTCCTGCCAATGTCCCATGTCCTACACTCAACCAACTCGAAGGACAGCCATAAATGCGTGTGCATTTGCCTGGACAGAATCATGGAATGCTGGAGCCGGAAAGAGCCTCAGGAAGCATCTTCTGCCTTCCCCTCATGTTACGGATGAGGAAACTAAGTCCTCTGGAGCTTAGACAATGTGCTCAGGTCACACAGCTGGTTAGCAGCAGAGCTAGCCTTGGGATATGGGCCTTCTGGCTTTGCAGTTCAAAGCTCCTTCCCATATACCACTCTCGTATACTCCGTATATGTCTCTCGTGGAGGACTTGGAGTCCAGAACACCTGAATTTGAATCCTGCTGCAGTCACTTACTTGCTGTGTGACCCTAGACAGGTTGTTTAACCTCCCTCTGCCTCAGTTTCCCCATTGGTAAAAAGGGTATAACAATAGCACCTACCTCCCAGGATTCTTTGGGCAACTAGATAGCACAGGGAATAGAATACCGGGCCTGGAGTCAGGAAGGCTCCTCTTCCTGAGTTCAAATCTGGCCTCAGATACTTACTCTCTGTGTGACCTTGGGCAAGTCACTTCACCCTGTTTGCCTCAGTTTCCACATCTATAAAAATGAGCTGGAGAAGGCAGCGACAAACCACTCCTGTATCTTTACTAAGAAAGCCCCAAACAGGGTCGTGAAGAGTCAGACACAACTAAACCACCACAACAATAACCGTCTAAAACTCTTGTGAGGAATACGTAAAGTAGCATCCTCCTGTAAAGCCCTTTGTAAAACACAGATGATCACGGTGAGCCATTCAGCAACCCTGCAGCCTAGGGCAAGACACTTTCCTTCACTGGGTCTGTAGTTTTCTCATCTAGAAAAGTCATGCTTTCTCCGCTTGTCGCTCTCCCCTTCCTTCCTTCCTGCTATCTCCTGCTGCTCACACGCCTACCTGAGTCCCAATCTGCTGTCTTCCTGCCTGCCAGCTAAAAGTCTTCACCTTCTGAAAAGAAGGCCAGGCCAGCAAGAAGATCCCCATGAGCTCATCCATACCCAGAGCTAATAAAAAGAGCCAGGAGACCTCTGGCCTAACATTGAACTGCCCTCCATCAAGTTCCCAATCAGAATAATGCTTTCCCAGCACTGCAGACACAGATCTTCTCGGCAACCTGAGGGTATGAAACTAACTCCCTTCCTCCTGCTGCTGTTAATGACATTACATTATCTTAATAAGGTTCTAAGAGCTGCCAGAAGTTAGGGAATTAAGAAAAAAAAAAACCCTAGCAGAAGAAATAAAACCCAAGCAAAGAAACCAGCTCTCAACATTGCTCAGGGAGAAGACAATCACATTCCGGGAGGGAGGGCTGGGTGTGTGAGTGCGTGCTCGAGAGAGTGTGTGTGTGTGTGTGTGTGTGTGTGTGTGTGTGTGTGTGTTTTAGTTAGGCTCGTACCTGAAGTGGGAGATTTGGATCTAAAAGTGGTCTATTTTCCTGCTATCTGGAGATGTAACAGGATCATAAAAATAATATTAGCTGGCATTTATGGGAGAGCTTTAAAGTTTTCAAATTTCCTTCTGTTCATGGACTCATTTGAGGTTTACAACCCTGTAAAGTAGTTATTACAGATTCCATTCCCATTTTACAGATGAGAAAACCAAAGCTCTGAGAGGCTGTGATGTGTTCATGGTCACACAGCTCATAAGCTTCTTCTGACCCTGGTTCAGCCATTCTGTCTTATTTCAACATACTAGAAGGGATGACAAGAAGCATCTAGTTTGGCCCTCCCTAACTCCTAGTACTACAGTTTGAAATACTCCTTCCCAAGGGTCTAGAGGTGAACATGAAGCATAGTAATAAACAGGGCACTAGACAAGAGTCAGGAAGACGGAGTTCAAATCTTGCTTTAGACACTTACTGTGTGACCTGGGGCAAGACACTTAATTTCTCTGTGCCTCTGTTTCCCTATCTGTAAAATGAGGAGGTTACACTTGATGGCATCTAAGGTCCCTTCTAGCTCTAAAACTACGATCCAACTGGCTGGAGACAGAAATCTGTCTCTCACAATATGTGTCATTCACTGTTGTTTCCCGTACATTTATTTTGTCTCGCTAAACCAAACTATAAGGTTCTTCCATTCTGTACTCCTTTATATCTCCTCTTGTCCCTAGTACACAGTGTTGGGCACCCATAGCCTTCTATATAAGATCATTTGCTAATGGTAACCTTGACTTTGGTGGCTATGATTCAAGGGACGACTAGGACTGAACTCTTTGACTGTGGTTGGGTCTGTACCCTTCCCTCGAAGCAGAACCCACAGAGAGCTCCCTTCTGCTTGTCTGAAATCCCGCCTATCCTGTAAGGTCCACCTTAGGTTCCACTGCCTCCATGCATCCTTCCCTGACTCCTCTAGCCCCCAATGAGTTTACTATCCTCCCATCTCCTACAGCAACTGTGGTCTGTACATAACACTTTACCTTCTAGTCTTGGGCTATTTGTTGTTGCTTCCTGCCACCCTCACCTCTGGCCATTTGTAAAAGCCATCCTGCATGCCTGGAATGCACTGATTCCTCGCCTCTGCCTATTAACATCTCTTTTTTTTTCTTCACACATCAAATCAGGTACCTTTCTTGACTCTCCCTAAACAAATGTTCTCAGATTTTTTGGTGCACTTTATCTGTCTCTTTCCTTTGTCTTATTGCATTGTTTCTTACATTCATCCATTTATTACAACCTCCCAATTGACCTTGAGGGTAGGAGCATCTTAATGGTCACATTCCAAGTGCCAACGTGTACACCCTATCTCACCAGTTAGACTGTAAGGTTCTTGAGGACAGTGACTGTGTCTTACACTTCACTGAATCTCCCATCAGGGGATTCTCTTGGTAGTGAAGACTGCCTCATGGCACAGGGTGCCCCATCTTAGTGGCAAGTAAAAGCTGGCACCAGGAATGACTTTTCTATTGGCTAGTACCTCTTTATCTTCTGTCCTTTCTAAGTGTGTGCCAGGGACAATAGAAGAGAATCCAGGATGAATTCCTAAGTAAGCTCACCCAGAGGCCTATTGTTAAGCCCTGTGCTTTGCAGACTATTAAAATTATTTTCAAACAGTTCTCTGTCTGAGACCTGCTGGAATTCTCTTATTGCTAAGGGCAAAAAAATTCTGGTCTAGTCAGAAAGCTTTGACGATGTATATTTTGCTTGTCCTGAATGAATTTAACCAGCAAGGTAGAGAGCCAGGAATCTAGCATCGCCTTACACATGGATGGACTTTTCAGAGTTTCAGAGCTCCTCAAAGGCTATCCAGGATTGTGCAAGAAAAGGTACATCCCTGGAGCGATGTTTGTATAAACTGCCACCTCATTACTTTTCTTCCCCTCTGCCTGACTACTAGCCAGGAGGGTTTCCAGGTCTTCTAGCAGAAGACTGTTATAAAATGGCTGTTATCTCTGGCCTGGATTAGTGGAATGGCCTAATTGTTCTCCCTGATTCCAATCTCTCCCCTCTCCAAGCAGCTGCTCAAATAATCTTGCTAAGGCCTAGGTCTAACCATGACACTCTCCTGCTCCTAAATCTTTAGTAAATGGTTCCATGTTGCCATAATAAAATTAAAAAAAAAATAATATTTATATAGTGCCCACTATATGCCACAAACTATGCTAAGTGCTTTATGAATATTATTTCATTTGATCCTCACAATGATCCCACAAGTAGGCACTATTATTATCCCCATTTTGTAATTAAAGAACCTGAGGCAGACAGGGTTAAGTGACTTGCCCAGGGTCACACAGCTAGTAAGTATCTGAGGCCAGATTTGAACCAGGCCTGGTGCTCTATCTACTGTACCACCTAGAATAAAAACCTGTCTTTCTGGTCTTATCTCATGTTGCTGCCTTTCATGAACTCTATATTGGAGCTAAACTGGACTATTAACCATTCCCTGATCTTCTTCTACCACCTTCAACCTCTGACCTTTGTAAAGGTCATCCCATATACCTAGAATGCACTGATTCTCCATCTCTGCCTATCGAAATCCCTTTTTCCCATCTCAGCTTAAATCAGGCGCCTTCTCTGACTCTCCCCTAAATGAAAGTGTTTTCTTCTTGGGTTTATCTGGTGTCCTTTGTTTCTTTCCTTTGTCCTGTCACATTCTCTCTTGCATTGTGCTTACTCATCCATCCATTATATCCTCCCAATTGACTGTAAAAACCTTGAGGGTGGTGGCATTTCATCGTTCATTTTTGTATTCCAAGGGCCTAGCACACACATGGTATGTGCCTAACAAATATTTCACCTACTATTTTGTTGAACTAAAAGCTCAAACTGTAAGGGATGCTAGAGGAAAGGCATTCATAGGATCATAGTTTGGAGACTGAAGCCTGGAATGGTGACTTGGTTAAGGTCACACAGGTAGAAAGTAGCAGAACCAGAATTCAAACCCAGGTCTTTTGACTCTAAAGCCAGTGTTCTAGGTGGATAGGTGGCTCTGTGGATACAGTCAGGAAGACCTGAGTTCAAATTTATCCTCATATGTTTACTAGCTTTGTAATTCTGATTAAGTCACTTAACCTCTGTTTGCCTCTGTTTCTTCAACTATAAAATAGGGATGATAACGGCACCTACCTCCCAGGGTTGTTGTAAGGCTCAAATGAGATAATATTTGTAAAATGCTTAGCACTGTGCCTCAAATATAGTATCATTTATCTCTTCTACCATATTCACTTGGCTTTCTCTCAGGCCAAAACCGATAGGGCATTTTCACCTTAGAAACATTTTCTACTTTTTTTTTCTTTTTGATCCACACTTAACCAAGGAAACTAGGAGCCAGAGGGCATGGTAAGCCTAGCAGCATGGACAAAGCTCCCAGGTGGTGCCAAGCATTACTGGCTTGTGTGCCTGCTGTGGACTGGCAGGGGGTAAGGGGGCCTGAGGATGCTGAGAAATGTAGTCTGGGCCAAGAATAGCAAAGCTCAGCCTTGATGCAAGTCTTAGGGATGATTCAGGACCTGGATTAGGTCAGTGGAAGGATGACAGGGTAGGGATTTGATAAGATCAGCTCAAGGATTTAGCTGAAACACAGAGCAGATTCATCAGTGAAGCAAGGACGGCAATGTATCACTTCCAACAGGGCCACATCCCTTGTTGCCTGCCATAAAGCTGCCGGGTCCAGTTGCCAACCATAGGATGAAAACATCAGGCAGAGCACTACAGGAAAAGGATTAGCTGTAACATTTTGTACATAAAGAAAGGCCTTTAACTTAGTCTCTATGAGGGATGAATGTGAGGTGAAAAAAACAGCTTCTTAACCATAGACCAGAACTCACACATCCAAGTGAGCACTGCACCCTTCAAGGTAGTCCCCTTGGGAGGTTATAGACTTATTTCAGAGATATTGCCATGACTCATCACATGTTTAGAGCTCACCTTTAGGAACTGCCTTCACAGCCAGATTACAAGACAGAGAAGAAAATCAGCTTCATCAGGTTATTGGTTTTTTGTTTTATTTTTGCTACAGACCTGTGGTTTCATCACTAGAAGGAATGCCCAATGTGGAAATTCCATCCACTGACATAGACTGGCAATTCATCTCTAATTTGTGGTCTTAGAGAGTTAGTTGCCTTGGCACACTGAGAGGTTAACCTCCTTGCCAATGGTCATATGTGATTCGAACTCTGGTCTTTTCATTCCAAGGCCAGCTCTCTACCCATCAGGACACTGCCTCTCCACTGCCTTTTCTTACCCCAAGGCTCATCTTATTTTGAACCCAAAACAGGCACCTCCTGTTTGACCTCATTCACCAGCCTTGGCTCTGGATTCCATTTCGCCATTCCTCCAAATCAAATCCATCTGCAAAGGAAAATGTGCTACCATAGATGTCTGTGCTGCTGACAATTATGTCCCTAGGTTTTTTTTCCAGAAAAGACCATAGAGTTCGAATTTGGTAGCTAACCAAAATAAAGGAATTGGGTTTTTTTTTAGTGTAATGAAGAGAGGCCTTGGAGGGAATATTAAGGTTGTGTTCATACATCTGAAGGGCTGTCATGTCGAACTAAGATTAGATTTTTTTATTTGGTCCAGAGGCCAAGGGTCAGTGTGTGGGACTTTGGGGGGCCAGAGTTTAGCTTCACTCAAGGAAGAATCTCTTACCAACCAGAACTGCCTACCAATGCAATAAGCATTAGAGAGTTTTAACTTCTCCATCACTGGAGATGGTTAAGCAGACTCGTCAAGGATAATAATAATTACTCCTCTTGTGTAACGCTTCAAGGTTTGTTAAGTGCTTTCTTTTAACGTAGCAAGGATTCATTCTTGATTTGGAGAAGGTTTGGCTTAGATGCCTCTACCATTCTTCCCAATTCTGAAACTTTGTGATTCTATGATTCTCTACTTGAAAGAAACAAAACATTTTGATATAGTAGTTCTGGTATGTTTCAAAAAAAAAAAAAAAATTGATTCGGATACTTGACCTGGCAGTACTCTTGATTTCTCACTAGTCCAGATTCCTAGGATCACAGTTCTAGAGTTGGAAGGGACCTAACCTTCCTATTTTGTTGTTGTTCAGTCGTTTCAGTTGTGTCTGACTCTTCCCGGCCCCATTTGGGGTTTTTTTTTGGCAGAGATATTGGAGTGGTTTGCTATTTCCTTCTCCAGTTCATTTTACAGATGGGGAAACTAAGGCAAACAGGGTTAAGTGACTGGCCCAGGGTTTCACAGCTGAGGCCAAATTTGAACTCAGGTCTTCCTGACTCTAAGCCTTGACTCTACCTACTGTGCTGTCCCCCTTCTCACTTTACAGAGGAGAATATTGAGGACCGGGGAAATAAAGGGATTTACCCAAGATTACAGAGGTAGTAAACATGAGAGGTGGGTTTTGAACCCAAGCCCTCTAACTCCAGTGTCAATGCTCCTTCCCATATATACACTGCCTCTCTAATAAATGGTGTATTCTGGTGATCAGTCAGCTGGCTACTTTGGTATTACTGTCCATGTAACTTTTCCTAACATAAAAACTGTTTTGGAATTGGTAGCATACTCATGTTTGCTGACTGTTCTTGTGAATGACAGTCTCAAAAATGAAGCTGGTTCAAAATATGTGATGGGCAAATCTTACCTGAAATTATCTTACAAATCTTATGATAAGGAGTGCTAAAACCAATATGCTTCAAACATTATTGAAATTCTTTTCAAGACAAAAAACTCCTGTTGTTTTTTGTTTGGAATCAATCTGGGTTAAGTGACTTGCCCAGGAACACACAGCTAGTAAATGTTTGAGGTTGGATTTGAACTCAGGTCCTCCTGACTCCAGGGCTAGTGCTCCATCTACTGTGCTATCTAGATGTCCCTCCTGTTGTAGTTTTAAATTTTTTAAATAACGGTGTACTTTTTTTCTGATCTATCACAAAAATGAGAACAGACAATAGGAGAGGTAGCATGGTGTGTTAGATAGAAACTGGGCCTTGGAATCCCAAAGACCTGGATTCAAGTCCTCCTTCTGACACATATTTGTTGTGGGACCCTGGTTAGGTCATCTAATTTCTCATTGCCCCTGGTAACTTCGAAGAAAAGACACAGATCTGCATCGGGAGTGGATGTTCCTCCCCGGATACTCCCTACACTGATGAAATCATAGTTCTGGTAAAAGACAAGCATAGAAATATGGAAAAGAACAAAAGGGGGCCCAACCCCCAAAGTTTGCCCTGGAAGTGGTTAAAGCAAGCTTCTCAGTGGCTACCACTGCCTTCTCAGCAGCTGGTTCACAAGATTAGGTTATCTTCTCAGGACCCTAGTGAGAGACTGAATCTCTCTTGAGACTCCTTCAGTGACAAGCCACACAACCCCCCTGAAAATCTCTTCTGTCTCTGTGCCTCAGTTTCTTCCTCTGAATAAGATGATATCTAACGTCCTTGTGAATAAAAAAAATGAAAGTAAAAATAAAATCCCTGTGAATTTTTTGCAGGATAAAGTAGTTAGTATTCACAAGTCCCTGTGAATACTAACATTCTGACCCACTGGACCTTTAGCTTGAACCTAAGTGTAGACTGCTTTTTAGCCTTTCTTTATACTCTTAACACAGTGTCTGGCGCATCAGTACTTAATAAGTTCTGGTTGACTGACAGACCCTCCCAGATTTCAGGTTGGGCTCAGTCTAAACTCCTTATGCCCATCCTTCCCTCTCCTCCCCCTAAGTCCACATCATTCCCCTGCCTTTCTCTCTTCTACCGCCACCCCCACCTTCCTGGCCTCTGGGAGCACACCTGGTGAATCGAACCTCACAGATGTTACACATGTACGGCTTCTCCCCTGTGTGCGTCCTCATGTGCCGTGGCAGCTTCCCTGCCCCCATGATGATCTTATGGCAGATGGGGCACTGCTGGGATGCCTTGGGCTTTAGCTTCCGTTCCTCCGCCAGTGGCCATGGGGGAAAGATGCTGCCTAGGTGGGTGGCACTCAGGAAGTTGAGATAGGCGCCATAGTCGGTCTCGGCCTTTATGGGTCCCAGGGGTCCCCCAGGGAGGTCAGTGAACACATCCTTGAAGAAGTCACCAGGGAAGGGTGGTGGTGGCGGCGGCGGGAGCTCCTCCTTCTCTTCTTCCTTTATTTTCCGTTTCTTGATGACCAGGTCTAGGGGTCCATTGTCCATGGGCTGTTCAGGCAGCTGGGCAAAGGCACCAAAATCTCCAGGCCAGAGGTGCGGAAAGAAGCCCGGGGAAAAGGGCGATAAGGCAGGCCTTCTGTCAGGGATGTTGGCTTTGGGGTAGAGATTTTCTCTCAATAAAGACTCAATGGAAAAATCACGGATGACCCCCAGATGACCGGGGCTGCCATTTGCTTGGAAAGGGTTGGAAAAGTCCCTGGGGGTGTCTGCATAGGCCTTCTCTGTGAGGTGGTCTGTCCTAGAGGGGCTTTGGTGGCAGCTGATATCCTGGGCATCAGGTAGGTTTTCCTGGTCAGCAAAGTCCTCAGCCTCATCATCCTCATCCTCATCGTCTTCATCCTCTTCCTCCTCATCCTCCTCCTCATCCTCCTCATCCTCATCATCGTCATCCTCCTTGTCATCTTCCTCCTCCCCGTCCCCTCCAGGCTCCATGATCTCCAGGCACACATTAACAATGCACTGGATCTCCAGCATTTTGGCAGCATTCAGGATGTGTTTTACGTTGGAGGCTGTGATAGTGAGGGTGGATGTGTAGGCAAACTCCAGGATGGCGGCCAGAGCCTCTGGCTGGACGAAGTCAATCTCATAGACATAAGGCTGGTCAGCTAAAGTACCTGCTGTGAAGAGCTTCTTGAAGTATTTGCTACAAGCTGCTAGGACTGACCGGTGGGTCCGGTACTCCTGCTCCTGGACCACCAGCAGGACGTCACAGAGCAGGCCATCATGCCGCTGTTCATTCAGGCTACACAGGACTTCACTGCTGTGGTTGGGGAAGGGAATGCCGATCAGTTCATCAATGCCATTGGCCATGTTCTCATCCAGAGCCCTGCAGGGACACAAGGTACAAGTCAGGGATTAGGAAACAGGTGTCCGTAATGAAAAAAAAACCCACAAAACCTGGGATTAAGGGCACTCTGGTCAAACCGACCCACTCAATGTCTCCTAGTCCAGAGGTGTCAGATGTTTGGCCCACAATGCAAAATTCGCAAGTGTGCCAGATCAAACTGTAATTGGGAAATATTTAACCAAATTATTTAATAAATATTTAACAAAATAAATACAATAGGACATAGCCAATGTTACTACATGACTTTCTAAGCCAATATGCAGCCCACAAGGATCCTTCTGTATGGTTTAGAGGCTGTGTTCAATTTGAGTTTGATACCACCGAATTCTAGGTAAGTCATGACAGTAAGCTTGTTCTTGCTTCTCTGTTTCATTCACATCATTCTTTCTCATCAATTCAATTCAGCTAGGCCTCATTTAATGCAATTCAACAAATATTTAGTGTTTTCTGTGCACAGAGTACCAGTATTAGAAAATGAGTGAGAAAAAGTACTTAGAAAAGACATAGTCCCTGCCTTCAAGATTACAGTCTAGTATACACATAAGACATCACTACTGTACCCAGAATACACAATATTCCATGACAAGTGTTCCAGAGTTACAAAATAAAATATTATATGAGGTTTGAGATAGAAGAACATTCCTGACAGAGTGTAGCTAGAAGCCTTCATGCAAGGTGAACACTCTCCATTCACCCATTAATTTATCCAAATCCCACTCACCCCTCAGGACACAGTCCATCCCACCTTCTCCAAGATGTCTTGCTAGCCCATCCCAGAACAGTGATTTCTCCATCTTTTGAACTACCCTGGGGCTTACTCTCTGTACCCACCGGACATTTACCATATGCTTCCTTAAACTGACATACCTCTTCATGGGTATACATCCTGCCTATCCAACTAGACCATAAATGCTTTGAGAGGAAGTTCTATGTCCTATATTTCTTTGTATCCCAGAGCCTAGAACAGGGCAAGCAAATATTGACACTCAGTAAATACTTGTTGATTGTTTAATGGGTTTGTTCCTGGCAAACTTTTAGAGAACATTATTATAGGGATGGCAATTGAACCTGTCGAAAAGGAAATAGTGATCATTAAGAGCCAACATGGCTTCCAAGAATGGGTTACACTAGATTAAACTCATTTCCTCCTTTTTTGGTACTAGTTACTAGACTTCATGTCATGTTTCTATGCTCTGGCCTCCAGCAGAGCTCTGCTCTGGGTCTTAAATGTTCTGGGTGGTTAATGTTCACCATAACTAGCCCAACTCAGATCCATCACATTGCTTCTGCCTGAGCAACTTCACGTCCTGTTGCCACACTCTTCCTTTCCATTTCTACCTCTGGAAACAGTAATCATGTCAAGACTACTGTACCTGAAAAGAAAGTGTAAATCAGTTGCCCTATGACTCCATTCACCAATCCTGTGATTTTCCTTCCCGACACACCGTTCCCTAGCTACAACTTCTCTATATAGGTTGTCTTCTATTATACTATAAAGTCCTTGGCAGTAAGAATTATCTTGTTTTTTCTGTTTGCAGCTCCAGTACTTAGCACAGTACCTGGTATATATAGTAAGCTTAATAAATGCTTTTTCATTTATTCATTCATTTATTCACTCATTCACCAGGGAAACGCTGTAAAAATAGATTAGCTAGATCTTAGCAAGGCGTTTGTCAAATTATCTCACCGTATGCTTGTGGAAATGATGGTAAGATATCAGCTAGATTGTGGTACAATTAGTTAGATTTAGGACTGTTTGAAAGGTCTCTCGAAGTATACTCATTAACAGTTTAGTATCAACCTGGAAGGAGGCCTCTATTGGAGTGGCCCGGAAATCTCTGCCTGGCCTTTGGGCTATAAACATTTTTATCAATGACATGGATAAGGGTATAAATGGACTACAAGTTTAATATAAGTCAACTCTGGGATATGAGAGTTAAAAAAATGCTCTTGCAATATTCGTCTGAATTGTCAGGCGTAATGTCCAGAAGGAGAGAGCTGATAATCTTGCTGTTGTGCGCTAAAATACTAGAGCTGGAGATGGGGTAGCTTGAGTTAATCTTTTCAACTCCCTTTCCTCCTCCCTAACTGACACTGTTGTGTATGAAGATACTTGGGGGCAGACCTGGGCCAGCTTGAGTTAACTTTGCTGCCAGGTGGACTGACTCGGGGCCCAGCTGTGGGCTCTTGGGGCAAGATGTATATAAAGGCAGCTCTTGGATCCTGGCGAGGAACTTTTGAGACCTCAAGAAATTTCCTCATGAACCACTTTTACCTCAGGGCTACTGACTATGTCTTTTTTTTTTAATCAGAGAAATTGCCTATCTCAATTCTCAGGCTTTGAATGAATGGTTCATTACTCTGGGATGCAGTGACCCTGGCCTCCCTGTTGTTCCTTCTCCATCTCCAGACTCCAGTTGCTTTTCACTGGCTCTCTCTCCTTAACTTCGCCTCCTGGTTTCCTTCAAGTAGGTCCTAGCTAAAACCCCACCTTCTACAAGAAGCTCTTCCCAGCCCCGCTTAACCTAGTGCCTTACCTTTGTTGACTGAACTGTGTAATATCCTGTCAGTGACATAGAATATCCTGTACAGCCTTTTTGTACATAGTTGTTTTCATATTGTCTCCCTCTTTAGCTTGTGAACTCCTTGAGAACAGGGTCTGTCTTTTGCCTTCCTTTGTATCCCCAGAACTTAGCACAGTGCCTGCCACATAGTAGGCACTTAATGAGTGCTTATTTACCGACTAGATGTGAAGTACTCTGTCCTGGTTGGACACATCCAGGGATTATGTTTGGTTCTAGGTATCACATTTTACAAGGGCCACTGACAAATTAAAGCAGGTGACTGGAGCAAAGGGGTCGTGCCAGGAGGGGATCTCTTAAAGGAAGTAGGGATGTTTAACTTGGAGTACAGAAGGTTTACATAACAGATGTCTTCAAGAATTTTCAGAGTTTCCACCTGGAAGAAGAATTAAAGTTGGAGCCATTTGGCTCCAGAGGGAAGAATGAGCAGCGATGGGGAAACTGCAGAGAGGCAGATTTAATCTCGAGATATGAAAAAACCTTCTAACCGTTAGGACCATCTCAAAGTGGAATGGGCAGCCTTGGGGGAGAGTGGATTCCTTATTACTAGAGGTCGAAGGCTAAATGAACACAATGGGGGCATGTTATGGAAGGGATTTTTGGTCTGGTATGGATTGGACTAGATAGTCTCCAATATCCCTTCCAACTCTGAAATTTTGTGATTTATGGGAAGTTGGCCAAGGACAGTCAGAAGGTAAGATGGATTTAGGCAGAAGAGAGGGGGAAAAATCAAGATGTAATCACTCTCCGGGCACCAGCTGTTGCATTTTAAACTGACAAAATGATTATGGAAAAAGCAAAGTCCAATCCAGGATGGTTAATTCTATCTCCTCAACATGTTTGTATCTATCCCCTTCTCTAAACTCCTACCACTGCCCCCTTAGGTCAGGCCCTCCTAACCTCTCTCCTGGACTATTCTAATAGGCTCCTAATTAGTTTCTCTGTATCCAGACTCTTCCCTCTCAAAACAATCCTCCAGATACATGCCAAGTTGATATTTAGAGATGTAGTTTTGACCACATCACTATTCAGCTCAAGAAACTTCAGTAGCTGCCTACTGCCTCACTAGTGTGTACTGCACTCTGTACTCTATGCCTCACATACCCCAAATGCCCTCCTACCTTTCCTCAACCTTTTGGGACTTTTAGTTCCTTTCAAGGTGCAGCTCAAAGTGCCACTGTCTTTGAGAGACCTTTCCTTACTTCCTGTGTTGCTAGTACCCTCCAATGCTTTGTACTTACTTTGTATACATTCTGAACTTTTTATATTCCCACAGTAGAATGAATGTAAGCTGATTGAGGGCAGGGACTATCTGACCTTTGTCCTCAGAGCCTGGCACACAGTAGGTATTTCATAAATGCTTGTTGGATTGATTGATAACAACTCCAAATCCGAGGTTCTTTCTGTCACACCAGAATTGCCTTCAGTGTCTGCACAAACTAGACGTAAATCACTCTCAGTGTTCGTGCTAATGCTTTTGTGTCCCTCCTAACCATGCCATGCTTCTTCACGCATCCCATTCGTTGACCCTGGCAGAAGACCCAGCCTGAGCAGAGCTACAATTATTCTTGTGAGAAAATAAAAATAAAACAAAACTAGGACAGCCCACACCCCAAAGGGAAGGGCACCATTTGGAGATTCCCACACATTTATCTGTGAGATGTTTCCTCCCTCAAAGCGTGTGAATGAAAAGTGCCAGGTCTTTGATATGTACCCTGGGACCTGGGCCTTTGGCTGCTGCTCTAGTGAGCTTAAGGGTTTTCAAGGGCCCCAGACTTCTTCTTCCTTGTCAACTCCCTGCTCCTGGCCTCCCACAGGCTGTCACATCCTCCCTGGGGCATTTCATAGAATCATAGATTCAGAGCTGGAACAGACCTTCAAAGGCCATTGAGTTCAACTCCCTCATTTTATAGATAAAGAAACAGGGACCCCAAGAGCCTAAGTGACTTGTCCAGGGTCCCATGGCTGGATTTGGATCTAGGTCTTCCTGCCTCCAAATCAAGTGTTCTGTGAGGTAAAGCACAATTCTAGGCCGCTTGGCAGAGTTTCTAGGGACTGGGCATCAATGGTTCCTCACTGAATTAGCTAACACATGTAAGATGCTTTGCAAACAAGGTGCTATGCGAATGCTAGTTACTATTATTATTTTCAATTATTATCCTTACATCAAAAGATCCGGCAACCCTCTAGCCTCTGAGAGAGGCGCCACCCAACATATTCTTTGCTCAGAAGACTAGATTTCCTTCAGAACTTCCTTGGAGGACTCAGACTCACTCCAGGTAGTGAGTGGTTGGTGGACAGAGTATGAGCCTGCCCTACTACCCTTGCCTTGCTTTCTGATGCTGGCTTCAAAGGATCTTGAGACTTCGAGCTGGAAAGTAATAGCTAACGTTTGTACAGTGTTTCCATGTGCCAGGCACTGTGCTAAATGCTTTACAATAATTATCTCATTTGATCCTCACAACAACCTGGGACACAGGTGCTATTATGATCCCTGTTTTACAGATGAGGAAACTGAGGCCAATAGGGTGAAGTGACTTTCCCAGAGTTACACAGGAAGTAAGCGTGTAAGGCTGGATTTGAACTCAGGTCTTCCTCACGCCAGGCCCAGCACTCTTTCCACCATACCACCTAGCTACCATCTTTTAATTCAACTCCACTTTTTAGATAAGAAACCTGAGGTCCAGGGCAGGGAAATGGCCTGCCAAGGTCACACAAGCAGTGAATGGAATAAACAACCACTCTGAGAAAGCCTGAAAGTGCCCCCCTACTTGCTTATTTCTCCAACTGAAAATATCACACAAAGCATTCCTCTTCCAAATTTGCTTTAAGGACCATAAACAAACAACCCTCACCCCTGCCCCTTCCTTCTTTCTCTGTGTGAAATTCAATTCCATTGCATTATTTTAACAGTTAAAGCTAGGATCCTAGAACCAGAGCTGAAAGGGACCTCAGATACCACTAAATCCAACCCCTTCACTTTACAGGAAGAGAAACTGAGGCGCAATGATTTGCCCAAGGTCACACAGAGGTGAGGCTCAATTCAATAATTAAATTCCATTCAATAAACATTTATTAAGCATACTAGGGACTACATTAAGTGTGGTGGTAGGGAATGCATAATTCAATAATTAAATTCCATTCAATGAACATTTATTAAGCACCTATTATATACCAGGTACTATATTAAGTGTGGTGGAGGGATGCAAATAAGATAATGAAAGACATTTCCTTCCCTCAAGAAGCTTACAATCTTATGGGGGAAGACTACATAAAAGGAAGCTAAAATGGGAGGGAGGGGAAAGGGGGTGGCTAGGGAGGATGATATTAGTGGAACCAAACCAAGCAGAGCAGCTCATGGAAAATGGAGAGTTACTTGGAAAGTTCTGAGCCCTCTCTCTATAAAGGGAGGCTTGGGAGCAGTTGATTATTCCACCCTTCAGAGGAGAGAGGCAACTGAGGCAGCTGAGAATTTGTTGAGCATCTAAAGCCCCATCTTTTGAGCTTTTGCCTTCAGGGGACCATCCACTGTACCAATCTTGCCTGCTCCATAAAAAATCATGAATAATTAGTCAAATTAAAGTCTGCTCCAGAATGTGATTGGCTTGTCATCAATCATTCTGTGTTTTCTGAGACAGAGACTTCTCCATGTTGAAGACTGGAATCCCACATTCGAGCCTGGCCTAGTTGTGGGGTATAGGTTCAGGGATGGGCTCTTTGGATTCTGGAACCTGGTAAACTGGAAAGTAACTGGTTTGTAAATGAGATGTTGGGGAGACTCCTGAAGGTCACTGGAGTTCCTCTCCTCTCCCCATCAGGGCCAAGGGATCAAGGCAAATCATATTCTATCTCCTTCCTGCATAGGTTTATCCAGGCAAAAGAAGGTTAAAATGAGTAACAGTGGTAACCTTGAAAGGGAAAAGAAGCTACAAGATGCCTGAGGAGAAGGGGTAGGCCTCTTGCTTGATGGATGAGGGGTGATTTTGCCTATGGTATGGACTGATTGCATGCATGAGGGTTGAATTTGAAAACCAGTTGGCAAGGCCACCTCCCCAGGGGCTGCCCTCTGAGTCACTGTTCATTTTCTGTGCTAGTGGTGGGGTGGGGTGGTACAGGGAGCAAAACAGCAGGCCCAGAGGCAAACTAATGTGCTTGAATGTCATCTCTGATACTGGGAGAGCCTTGATATATCTCTCCCTCCTCCTTTTCCTGCTTTTCCTGCTCCACTCCCGGCAATGTCTGACTTTCCCAGAAAGGAAAATGGGAGCGAGAGACAATACAGAGCAATGGAGCCTTGGGAAACAGCTGTTTGAGGAGCACCAGGCGCAGGTCACAGCGCACGTGGGGAGGCTGCTTTGGGTGGAGCTTTACTGGGCTGCTGCCTCCAGCTTGGGAGACTCAACTACCCTCACACAGTCCCACAGTGGGGCCTGGGCTCCATCTGCTTTCCTCCAGCCTCTGGGGCAGACATCGAACTGCCAGGGGCAGAAAAGGGGCCTTCATAGACTTGTGAGTCCAATCCCCCTCATTTTACTAGTAAGATAGGCCCACAGAGGGAAGTGAATTGCTCACACAGGGAGTAAATGGCAGAGCTGGGCTATTAACCACCATCCTTGGTCTCCAAAACCAGATCTCTTCCCACTCTATCAGGCTGCCTCAGCCCCACTGTAGAAACAAGGTTTTCTGACATCCTCTCTTCCCTCCCCACCACATCATAGATGAGAAAAATGAGGCACACTATATCCCCAAAGGAAGAGAAGGAGCATAAACCAGCTAAGATTTGAGGAGTGGGGAAGCATGAAAACAAGGAAGGGTGAGTTCCTTAACACAGGATGCTGTTGGGGAAGAAGGGCTGAAATACAACACATTGGAGGGGGACGAGGTAGAAGATGGGGAAGCCTGGACATTAAAAAGGTAATGGGAGGATGCTGGACAACCATTAGGAAGGTAGATGACCAACAGAGAGAAGAAATGCTGAAAAGTGAGATGAGAGGCAGGGCAGACAATACCAGAAGTCTGGGGTTCTAGAAATGCTTCTATCGCTAGTTGTGTGGCCCACGGCAAATCTCCAACCCTCTTAACCTTCAGTGGGCCTCTGTCTCTACATATGCAAAATAAGGGAAGTGGACTAAATTAAGGTCCCTTTCAGCTCAAAAATTCTACCCCACGGTCCAAAATGCAACTCTTCTTCTCTTCTCCCCATAAGCTCCCAGGAGAGGTTACATAGAAACTTATGTTCACACTGAAATATAAAAGATAGATAACAGAACCATTTCTGATAATACATTTTGCTAGGAGAGAGGGAGTCGTAGGACTCTGGATAAGGTGCTAGGGAGGAGGAATCCCAGATGGGGAAAAAGGGAGGCTGAGGTCACTAAGACAGAATTTCATGATTTTAACAATTTTTTTTCTAGCACTTACACAGGCTAAAAAGGAAGATGTATCTAGGCCATGTCGAGGGTTCGGCCAAGGTAATCATAAATTTGTGCATGGAATAGGAGGATTAGCTTTCTAGTTGAGGTATTTAAAGAAGAACGCTTTTTTCTAAGTCCTTAATTGAGAGTGGGTAATGCCTCAGGGATAGTAACTCCCTAACAGAACCATGGGGGTGATGGTGGTGGAAAACATACTTGGGGTATGGCTGCTAGAGGGGATGGTGCAGTGTTTTCTAAACTTTAGCACCCTCGGCAAAAGCCCCAGTCATCAAGCCTTAGGTATAGATCAGCTATTCAGAATCCTCTGGGAATGGATTGTTCTGGGTAGCTTAGTTTTTCAGTGAGCTTTAAATACCTATCTCAACTTTTTAAACATGAAATTATTCTAAAATGCATCACACACTCTCTCTGCTCCTTAGTCAGACGATGGGGAACCAAACTTAACCTTTTCTTTATTGTGATTCCGGCTCATCATTATTAACATTTTCAATTCAACAAACTTTAATTAAGGATCTTCTATATGGAGAGCACTGTACTAAGGCACAGGGATTATACAATGTTTATGGAAGACGCTCATCCCTGTACTGTGTGTCCTTAAGAGAAGTGTAAACAAAATCTTAAGGGCAGCTAGATGGCACAGTGGATATAAGGCTGGGCCTGGAATCGGAAGACCTGAGTTCAAATGCAGCCTTGGATACTTATTAGCTGTGTGACCCTGGGCAAGTCACTTAACCCTGTTTGTCTCAGTTTCCTTATCTGTAAAATAAGCCAGAGAAAGAAATGACAAACCACTCTAGCATCTTTTCCAAGAAAACCCGAAATGGGGTTATGAAAAGTTGGACAAGACTGAAAAGGATGAACAACAAAGTCTCATGTGAAGTCCAAAGGGGAAAAGGTTGTTAACAAATGGAGGAATCAGGGAAGGCTTCTTGGAGAGTTGGCATGAGTTGGCCTTTAAGGCTATGTAAGAATTCAACAGTCAGAGAAGGTATACCAGGCATAGGGAACAGTGAAACCAAATATATGGAGGCAGGAGAATGCAGGGCAGGTATGGGGACCACCAGTAGATCAATCTGGCCCATGCATAATGTACATGAAGATATGTAGAACGAGATAAGGCTAGAAATGTATGGCAGAACAGGATTTGGAGGGCCTTAGACACCAAGCCAAGGCATCTGAACTTAATATGGTAAGCAAAAATGAGGCTTCCCAAAGGGTTATGATTAGAATGCCATGGCTAGATCTCTGAATAAGGAGCATGAGTCTGGAAGGTGTGAAGGTTGGCTCAGAAGGGAAAGAGTAGAGGCAGAGGGATTTGTTAAGAGGCTACTGTAATAGTCTAGGTGGGCGGTAATGAGAGCTTGTAATAGGGTGGTGGCAGTGGGAAGAAAGAATAAGGCACAGATGCAAGAGATATTTCCAAAGTGGTATTGACAGGACTTGCTAATTCATTGGACACGTGAAGAGAGGGAGGGAGAAGAGTCAGAGACAATAACTGAGATTTTGAACTTGAGAGACGGGGTGAATGGTGATGCTACTGACAGAAACTGTGCAGTCAGGAGGAGGGGCAGACTTTGGAACAAAGACAACACGCCTTAGTTGGCACGTGTTGGGTTTGAGGTCTACTGGCATTGATACCTTTTTCATCCTGTGTAGTTCTTGGAATCATAGACAACAATCACAAAGGTAAGAAGACATGAGTGTCGCAGTCTTCCCTGACTGATCTAACTGTGGTGCCCACGCCGATGAGATCACAAATTCATTGATACAGCTGAGTATGTAGGAGCTGGCGCTCCCTCCGTCTAGGTGACGTCTTCTAGGCAGCTGGATATGCAGGCCCAGGTAATGTCGAAGGTTGAGAATCTAGATTTGGGAGTTATGTACTGATAGTTGAAGATATGAGCACGAATGAGATGACCAATGGAGAGTATAAGAAGAGAAAAGAACGTAGATCAAGGACAGCGTGGCATAGGGGAGACAGAGATCTGATCTCAGAGTTGGGAACACCTGTGTTCAACCCTTACTTGATACACAATGACTGTATGACCTTGGGCAAGAAACTCTATAAGTTGCACAGAAAATTCTAATTTGAATTAGCATAAGTAGTAAACTGGGAGTTCCTGTTACACCAGTAAAATCGAAGTCTGGTAAAAAAAAATTTATATGTATACACACATATAGATACATATATGTATGTACACACACATACACACACACACATATATACACACACATGAATGAAGCAGCACAGTCCAATGGAAAGAGGGTCAGAATTGAATTCAAATTAAATACAAATCCCATCTTTTCCACTTGGGGACAGTTAGGTGGTGCAGTGCATATAGCACTGAGCCTGGAGTCAGGAAGATGTGGGTTCAAAGCCAGCCTCAGACACTTAACAGCTGTGCAACCCTGGGCAAGTCACTTAATTCTTTTGGCCTCAGTTTCCTCATTTGTAAAATGAGCTGGAGAAGGAAATGGCAAACCCCTCCAGTATCTCTGCCAAGAAAACCCCAAATGAGTCACAAAGAGTTGGACGTAACTGAAATGACTGAATAACAACAACAAAATTTTCCACTAATTACCTCCATGACATCAGGCAATTCACTTCTCCTCTCTGGTCCTATTTCCTTTTCTATAAAATGATGAGGTTAGACTGGATGATCTCTAAGGTCCCCTCCAGCTCTAAATCTATGATCCCAAGGCAGAATTTTTTGGGAACCTCAGGAAGTAGACTAGGAATCAGCAAAGGAGACAGGCAGGCAGGTTAGAGTGGCAGGAGGAGAATTAGGAGCATGGTGTTTCTGAAGCCAAGGAAAGAAACAGGCACGAGTAATCAACAGTGTCAGATGCTATAGTGACACCAAGGAGTATAAAGAGTGCAGAGGAACCACTGATTTGGCAACTAGGAAGTCCGTGATGACCCAAAAGGGTAATTTCAGTCAAATGATGGGAGCAGAAGTCCAGCTTCAAGAAGTTGAGGGAAAAGTGGGCAGTGAGGAAACAGGGACATCAGGCATGGATGACTTTTCCAAAAAGTTTGATCATGAAGGAAAAACTAGAGGTGTGATTGTATAGGGTAGTGGGATTAAGGGAAGACTTTTTTTAGGATTAAGGAGAACTGGGTATGATTGCAGCAGAGGACATGATAGACGGGGAGAGGTCCAAGAAAAATGAGGCAGAGGGGATTGATGAGCGCTGGACCTGGGCCCTGCAGGAGACAGGAGGAACGGGACCAAGGATGGTGATGGAGGGATTTGTTTTAGCAAAGAATAGGAATGCCACTTTTCTGAGGCAGAAAGGAAGGAGAGAATGCATGAAGATGCTGAGAAATTGTGAAGAGGCAAGATGAGGAAGATCTCCTTTGACAACAATTCTCAAACTTTTTGGATTTAAGACCTGTTTATACTCTTAAAAACTATGAAAGACCCTCCAAAGAGCTTTTGTTTATGTGTTACATCTATGGACATTTACTCTATTAGAAATTAAAATGTCTTAGTATTATTATGAAAATGCTTTTGAGTTTGAGGATCTCCTGAAAGGGTCTCAGCAATCTCCAGAGGTTCCTGGACCATACTTTGAGAACCACTGCCTTGGAAGACCTTCATTTCAGTAACGTAGGAAATTAAGACATTTGCTAAAAATGTGGGAAATAGGGATAGAGATAGGGGGCCTGAGGAAAGAGAAAAATGTTGTAAGGAATGAGACAGAGAATCAATAAGACCCAGCTATAAACCGTATATGACCACATAGTATAAAGCACACAAACTATATGCCTTGTATTCTAAATGATAGTGTGCTTTGCTATAACACAGTGAAACCTTCATGGGTTTGGAGTAATGGAATGCCCCTACGTTAATTATCCCAGACTACTGTGCTTTTTGAATTCTTGTATTTGATGTGTGTGCATATGTGTGTATGTATGTATACCATGTAAATATATATATATACACATATGCATATACGTATACATATATCTTGTTGTTGAATCATTTCAGTCATGTCCAACTCTCCATGACCCCATTTAGGATTTTCTTGGCAAAGATACTGGAGTGGTTCACCGCTTCCTTCTCCAGCTCATTTTATAGATGAGGAAATTGAGGCAAACAGGGTCACACAGCTAGTGTCAGAGGTCAGATCTGAACTCAGGGAGATGAGTCTTCCTGACTCTGTGCACGATTGGAGTTCCTATTTGGTGAAGTGTCATTATACTAGGGCCAGAGGGTTAAATGCTGACTTAACGGAAGTAATTCAATTTGATTCAATTGACGAAAACTCTCATTTAGTGACTACTATGTTCCAGACACTAATGCTGAACACTGGAGATACAAACCAATTCAAATGGTTTCCATTCAACAGTGAGGTGCTGAGTGCCGAGATTTATCAGGCTCTATGCTAAGTACTGGGGGCAAAAATATCCCTACCCCCATTGCTCCCAAGGAGCTTCTAATGCTGATACCTCACTTGCAGATAGTGCTTTATAATTTTCACATCACTTATCTCATGGGAGCATCACAATAACTTGAAACAGAGAGGGTAGGGACTATCATTCCCATTTTGCATATTCAAGTCAACAAACATTGATATGTAACCAAGACATGTATTAGTTTCTAGGGAGGAAGATGTGAGGGAGGGGGCTTAATCCTTTCCCCTAGTCTGATAATCTTGGGGCTAGGGGAGGAAGAGGGAGCAGCCAAATTCAGCTGCTAACTGGAAGGCTCAGAGTCAATCAATCAGTCGATGACATTTATTAAGTGCCTGCTCTATGCTAGGCACTGTGCTAAGCTCTGGGGATACAAAAAGAAGGAAAGGACAGTTCTTGCCCTCAAGGAGCTTACAATCTAATGGCATAGTTGGAAAGGCCAGGACACATATCTTGAATCTGAAAGTTTAACCTATAAGAGGTCAAGATTGGATGTAGGGAGATAGGGGAGAGAAAAGAAATGGCAAGAGGGAGAGTTTCTTGATGTTTCTGGCTTGCTTTTGTTTACACCCCTGCCTACAAGCAGTTAGTCATAGCAAGATATAATCAGCAATCACTGACATTGACAGGATACTGAGCTACATATTATTGGATGTAGGAGGTTCAGTCTGTGCAGGATCCCAAACCCATATCTCCATGCTGGAGGAGTAGTTAATATCTGAGCCCCAAAGTTCTTGAGTCTTCATTTAAAGACTGGCACTGCTGGATGGACGAGGCCAACATCAGCTGCAAATTGTTTTGTATCGTCCTCAACAGGGGTGGAGAAGCTATGGCCCCAAGGCCACATGTGGTCCTCTAGGTCCTCAAGTGGGGCCCTTTGACTGAGTCCAAGTTTTACAGAACAAATCCTTTTATTGAGGGGATTTGTTCTGTGCCTGGAAAATAGGACACACTTCATAAATGTTTGTTGACTGATCGACTACTCAGAATAGAAGCTAGATCAGATAACCTGGCAGAGGTGGGGACAAAAGGAACATTTTCCTATCATTATGGGTGATTTCACAAGGGTCGATGGAAACTTGTTTTTTCAGTCTTAGTGGCTGACCCTTGGAGGTGAGGAGAAAGGACCATTTAGGCTCTTGTAGCTGTTGCATGTTAGAGATAAATTGATGGTCCCTGTCATCAACCACCTCTGGCTGGCCTCTTGAGTGACCGAAAGATTCCTTCATCCTTAGAGAAGCCAACACAACCAAGAACAATTCAAAATGCAATACTCTCCACCAAGCTCCTCTCTTCTTTCTAAAGGTGCCCACTATCCCCCTTTCTTACTTTTCCCCTTCCCATCACTTCAAATAAAAGCTGTTATGTCTCTAAAAATAATATATTCCAAAAAGTCAATAGATTCTCTATGCAAAATTCTAGCTTCCCTTTAGAAAGAAGAAAGAAAAAAAATTAATCCAAGGGAAAAAAAGGAAAGGAGGGGAAGAAATTAGGAGCAAACAGGTTACAGGGAAAGAACGACAGGATTGATCTAAATTTATGAAAGTACTGACAAGCAGGGTGTGCAGCCACTTTCTTCTACTCTATTTCCACTCATGAAGGTAGAACTATGGGGGGAAAAGGTTTGAGAGGCCAGAGTAGGCTGTAGCAGCCCTAAGCTCAGTCACTAACTAGCTAGACGAGCTTTAACTCATATCTAACTCATAGGATCATAGATAGAGAGTTGGAAGGGACTTCAAAGACCACCTAGTTTGTCCCTCTCATTTTATACATGAAGTTACTGAGGCCCAAGGAACCCAAGGAGCTTACCAAAGTCATACAGGTGGTAACTGTCAGAGGTAGGATTTGAACCCAGGTCCTCTGAATCCAGAGTTAGCATTTTTCCTATAGTACCATGCTTTTATTTTAATCTTGGCTTCAGTTTCCTTTTCTACAAAATGAGAGGGTTGAACTAGATGACTTTGTAGTGTTCTTCTCCCTTTAACATTATATTGTGCTACAATTCTGTCTATAACTGCTTTCTTGTATCTGTGAGAAGAATGGTCCAGCCATACCAAAGGTACAACAAATATGGCATTCACCATTGACTGGTCCACCTCTCCCCACCACCTAATATCTCCCTTTGACTTTCTTTCTTCACCGGGAATGATCATAGTGCTGGTTATCATCCCTATTAATATTTGCCATGGCTATGGTCCAGAAAAGAAAAGGAGTATTAAGAAAGGGTGGGCTCAGGTAATGTCTGGGGAGAGAATGTGTTCTCCACATGGTTCCCCCTGGGTCTGCTTTAGCAGCAGAAGGTATTTCAGAAACATCTAATCCAATGGTCTCTGACTTTTTCATGGCAAGTGGCTACTGGGTACTTTACCAGGAGGAGATAGGGAGGGTGAATATTCTCCATACTTTGCTATGACTCACTTATCCCTCATCCCTGCCCATCTGCGATGGCATTTAGACCAATGGGACAGGGGAGGGTGATTATGGAGGCAGTTACAGGCTCATGAAGACTGGGCAAGGCTTTGTAATCCACTGAGCAACTGTGATCAACCAGTTGGGGATGTAGATGTAGATATAGAGAAAGAAAGGGTGTCAGGGGAAATGCTAGTGTCGTGACTGCATACAAATCCATTGCACAGATCTGGTTCCAGTCTGGCTTTTTAATGGGTCTTGTTTTGTCTAGGTCTTTGTTTCTTTCTATGCCTGTCGACCAAATCTACTGAGTATTTCTAGAGAAAATACTATGGCGCCATGTTGGGCACCATGTGGGGAAGGACAAGAAAGCTAAGGCACATTTTGTGTCCTGACAGAGTAGATAGTCTTGGGGGGGGCAGTTTGCAGGGGGGCGGGTCATGAGATAAATGAACACTTATGAAAAGACAACTAACAACATCAAGCAGCTTAGGATCAGGGCTAGGTCACAAGTTCTAGAAGGAACCTGGAGAGTGACAGATCAAGGAGTGGTTCAGAGGAAGCTTCATGGAGGGCAGTAAGGTCACCATGTCTAGGCCTTGAAGGATGGGCAGAAAAACGTGTATTGGGCAAAGAAAATGCTATAAGAAAAGGCAAAGTGGGGCAACAAGTTTAGATTAATTTGAAAGTCCTTTCCATTTCTAAATCTCTGATCTTGTGATCCCAAGGATAAGAACCAGTCAAAGGACTTGGGTGCAATTTCTTCCTCTGATGTTTACTACCTGTGTGAACTTGGAAGTCACTTAACCTCTCTGGGCCTCAATTTGCCCAGAGAGGGTTGGACTAGATAAGTCTAGAAGGGACTAGGGTCTCAAGGTCCCTTTCAGTTCAAAATCTAGCATCCCATAATCCTATGAATATCTATGCCCCAGTCAGTTATGGCCTCCGAGTTCTCAGCCAGCCTAATAGACTCTCAGGGAGCAGCTTTGGAGGGGGCACTCGGGCAGGGGTTTGGGGCATTTATCCCATTGTTCTCAGCTGAACCATTTTCTTCTCCCATTCTCCAACCTTCCACTACACTCCACCCTTCTCTCTAATTGTGCCCAGCCTGGGGCCTGGCTGGGTCAAGTACAGTCAGCACAAAGCATGGCCTATGTGGGAACTGGGGCTAGGGTGGGGACAGCTAAGTCAATATCTCACGATGGCCCCAGCCAGCACTTTCAAACTGAGGGAGGGGCATGGGTGTGGGGGGCTGTTGATTTTAGCTCACTCTGGCCACACCTTCCATCCCCCTGCCCTGGGCAAACAACTGGCACTTGGGTACAGAGCCTTACTTAATGCCAATGATTTGTTCTGAGGGCTTTACTATGAGGTTACTGTTCCACTAGACACCCCCTCCCCAAATGTTCCTATCCCTTCTCAGGTACCCAACAGAAATTGAAATAGAATTGCCCTAGTCAGCCCCTCTCATTTCTCACAAAGTAAATGTGGCTTTAGAGGAACTGATCACTCTGATCTCCCCTACCTCCATGAATTTCACAGGATAAGGTCACACTTGTGGGGGAGTGGAGCAGGTGGTTGCCTACTTGGCTTGAGTTGAGGCCCTCAACTGCCTAAGTATCCACCCCCATTAGCCTGTAATTTCTCATTAGATATTCATTGCTTTGAGTCTTTAAAGACTTTTCAGTCTTCTAGAGCCCCCTATGAAAATACGAATACCCCAGGAAAAAACCACATCAGAGGGTCACAGGCCTTATTGAGAAAATGGACCAATAATTAGGCTAGCTTCCTCATTTTACATAAGATAAAAACTGAGGACCAGAGAAATTAAATGATTTGCCCAAGGTCACATTTGCCCAAGGTATAAGTAACAGCCAGGATTTGAACCTAGGGCTGCTTACTGCAAATCCAGGGCTACTTTCCCATCATTAAATTGTTCCTCATCCCTGTCTCTCCCTCACCTCCACGCATCCAATTAGTAACCAAGCTCTTACAGCACCATGTCTTTCACCTCTTTCCCTCACCGTTCCTTCCCACTGACAACGCCCTAATTCTAGCCCTAATTATCTCCCATCTGGATTATTGCAATAGACTCTGAAGTGGTGTGTCTCCCTGTAGTCTCTGCTCCTGTTCACCCTTCACACTGTGGCCAGATTCTTATTGTTTGTGCACAGGTATGATTATAGAACTCCCTTGCTCCAACCCTTCATGGCTCCCTGTTCTCGATGGAATAAAGTTTTCTTGGTCTGGCCCTAGCCTGTTCTTCCAATCTCATCCCTCACTACTTGATTCAAGGACTCACTATGTGCCCCAAGCCCAACTAGACCACTTGTCCTTTTCTCTGGACATCTCCTCAAATTTCCCACTTGTATGCCTTTGGTCACTGCTGCCCCGCTTCCTTGCATAAATGCCTGTCAAAACCTTACCCACCCCAAATCAAAGGGCAGCTCCACCACGAAACCTTCCCACATGCCAAATGTGGCTTCTCTCTGCTTTGAACCTCCATAGCGCCGTGGACCTTTCCAAAGGCACTTAACCCATTTTATCTTACATTATACTTACTTATGCACATGTCATCTCTACTAGATGTGAAGCCCTTTGAGGACAGGCTGTTTTCAAAGGCTGACAGCTTGGCACGGTTTAGCAGGAGGCCAATAACTGTTTGTTGAGTCAGATTGCAGTTTAATGCACCATTAAAAGAAGCAGTGAATTGGAAAAGGAGTCAGAAAATGAGAAAGGGGCAGTCCAATCTTCTTAGAGAATCCTAGAGCTATTCTAGGCCAAACAGGAATTTAAGAGATGAGCTACCAGGGGTAGCTCAAACTTTTGTGAAGTTTGGATTCAGTCAAAGAGCCACACTTGAATACCTAGAGGGCCACATGTGGCCTCGAGGATGCAGCTTCCCTCACCCCGCACCCCCAGCCCTGAGCTAGACCAACCCTTTCATTTAGCTCATTGACACTTTTCTCCAGGGAATAAACTGAGCCCAAAGAAGTGATTTTTCCAAGGTCACATAGGAAGTTAGTGGCTGTGTCTCCTTAAATTCAAGCCTCCTTAATTCTAATCACTGCACTTTGCTATGATGGGAGTGGTGGGGGGGGGGGTGGTGGCAAAAGGGGTAGCTTATGGATCCTACCCTCCTCTTTGAACAGCAACAAGGTCAGAATATGCCTCCCCCAAGTGTTTGGGGCCCAGGGCCATCATTTCTATTTGCAGTACCCACAGATGGCTCTGTTCCCTGGAGCAAATGTCTGACCATCGTTTGGGACTTGGCCCCACCCAGTCCCCAGTTCCTATGTCCCAGCTTCTGGCTCCTAAACCACCTGGCTGAATTATTGTCTGTGGTAAAAGCCTGGGCTGGGGAGAGGGGAGGAGGGAGGAGGAAGGAGGAAGGAGGGTAGATTTTATTTTCAGATCTGGGAATTCAGCTGGGTGGAGCCTACCTGTGCCTTTCCAACAGTGGGGGAAGGATGTGTCCTTGTTCAATGTGGTCTGCCTTGGCTCTGACATCCTACTGGGAGGAGGTGGGGAGTGGGGGAAGGGGGAAGTCCAAGGATGTGAGTCAACAGCAGAAGGGTAACCAGGCTAAGCTCAAATCTCTGGACGGGCGTTCCCCCACCCCACCCTTGCTCCTCCATCCCCCTCTCTCCGGCCTTGCCACCAGGGGCCCACAGACCTAGGAGGGCACACCCCTTGGCCCACAAATGCCCTCAGGGCTGGATGCTGACAGGGCGTCCCAGGCTCCAGAATAGCTGGGGCTAGCCAGGCCCTGGGCTTCAGCCAAGGTTGAAACAGGGCAAATCTCAGCTTCCCCACTCCATTGCACCACCTGGTCCCCAGCACCGCCCAGCTAGATCAACTCATCAGCTGTGGGGGTGAAGGCTCCCTATTGTGTGAGCTGTCAGCAGACCTAGCCTAGGCCTAGCCCTGACCCCGCCTTCGATTGTCAACCTGCCCCACCACACCCTGGGGCCTGCATTCCCCAAAACCCAGCCAAATCCAGGCCCCAGCCCCAACCTCCCACCAAAGCCCTTTTTCTAAGGATCTTTGGGAAACTCAAGAGTTGGGGGTTTAGTTTTTATAAAAGATCTCCCAAAGCTTCCCACTATTCTAGGAGGGGAATGAAAACAGCCTTAGATGTTTTCCCTTTAAAACAAAAACAAACAAATCCTATTAACAACAGAATCTCACAGCCCCAACTTAATTATATTACTCCTCCCCCTTCCCCCCTCACTGGACCTCTCCCCTTCTTCCCAGGAGGTTAAGAAGTATGGCTTCACAATCCCAAGTGTAGAAGCTGGGAGCCAGGCACTATTGGGTTACAGTCCCAAGCATGACACAGACTTTCTCCCCTGTAGTCTTCTGACCATCCAATGAATCTAAAATTGTGGCTCCTGCATCCTCCATCTCTGTTCAAAGAGATCTGCATGCATTAATGCCTCCTGCTTATACAGTTTTCACACTTCGTAAAGCTAGCTCCTCCCCTTCTATTTTCTCACTAAATCCTCAGGAAATAGGTCTGGCTATTTCCATTTTCCAGATGAGTTAACCTAAACATGGAGGGGATAAGTGTTTAGTGGCATTTGATTTGAATTCAGGATTCCTGACTATGGACAGCTAGGTGGTGTAGTGGATAGAGTGGCAGCCCTGGAATCAGGAAGACCAGAGTTCAAATGTGGTCTCAGATGCTTACCAGCTGTGTGACCCTGGGAAAGTCACTCTATCTCAAGGAACCCAGTTCCTAATAGTTTTTGGGCAACCTCTCTTACAAAAGTGGGGTAAGGAAAGTGCTTTATGTGGTCTTAAAGCACTCGAGAAAGGTGAGGTATTATTATTACACAAAAGGGTCTCCTCTATTGTTAAGTTGCTGATTCTGTGACAAATTGAGACTATTCTTTTCTCCCTACAAGAATCTAACCTTGACAGTCTCAGTTAGAGTTTGTCCTCTCAGCACCGAACACCGTGTTCCATTAGGAGCATAAGAAGTGTTGGTTGGATTGAATTGAGCTTCAGGGTCCATGCCCCTGATAGTTGTTTCTTTAAAAGAGGAGGAAGAGGAGGGGGGTGGGGAGAGGAAGAGGAAGAGAAGGAAGAAAAGAAGGAAAGTGGGAGGGAAGGAGAGAAGGAGGAAGGAAAGAAAGGAAGGAAGGAGGGAGGGAAGAAAGAAAGATGAGGGAAGGGGGGAGTAAAGAAATAAGAAAGAAACAGGGAGGGAGGAAGGGAAGGAAGGAAGGAAGGCAGGGAGAGAGGGAGGAAGGAAGGAAGGAGGAAAGAAAGAATGGAAGGAAGGGAAGAAAGGAATGAAAGAAAGAAGGAAAGAAAAAAGAAGGAAGGAAGGAGGGAAAGGAGGGAGGGAAGAAAGAAAGATGAGGGAAGGGAGGGAAGAAAGAAAGAAACAGAGGGAGGGAGGGAGAAAGGAGGGAGGAAAGAAAGAATGGAAGGGAGGGAAGAAAGAAATGAAAGAAAGGAAAGAAAAAAGAGGAAGGAAGGAAAGAAGGAAGGAAGGAAGGTAAGAAAAAAGGAAGGAAGCAAGGAAGGAAGGAAGGAAGGGAGGGAGGGAAGGAAGGGAGGGAGGAAAGAAGGAAGGAAGGAAGGAAAGAAGGATAAAAAAAATTGGGAAGGGACCTGTTACTTGCAACTGGTGCACTCTCTTCTCCCACTTCCCCCTCCACTCCCCTTGTACTCTGGGGATGGGGCTATTGGATTGCATAGCTGAGAGGAGAGAATTCCTCCAGGTCCTCTGAGAGACTGTTAAGGACCCAGCCTACATGAATTCTGTACTTGTAGAGAATGGAGTTGCTTAAGAGGGGTGGTGTGAGGGGCGCCTGGAAGATTCTCTGCACCCCCACCTCTGTCTTCCTCAGTGACCTGCAGTATTGCCTTAAACCCCATCACTAGAACATTAGAGTAGTTGCTTTGGGTTAAACAGCACTGCCTTCTCCCCTGAGATGTAGACACATTTTTGGAAGCCCACACGTGAAGTCCTCAATACCTGGAATATCGTAGATCTGGTAGGAAGATCAGTTAGTCCAAACTCTCCATTTTACAAATAAGGAAAATGAAACCCAAAGAAGGAAGTGAAGACCACATAGCTAGTGACAGATCAAGACTCAAACCCGGGTCATAGACGCATGGGATTTAAAGCTGAAAAGATCTTACCAATTATGTTTACATGTAGTAATCAACACATACATACATATATAAACACATATATGTATATACATCTTACGTAAATATATATGTGTATATGTACATATACATGCATATATATATAAATTAAAGGTCAGAGACTTCAGGTTAAGAACTCAATTAGTCCAACCTCCTCAAAGAAAGTATGTGACTTGCCTATGGTCCCAAAGATAGAGGTGGCATTCAAACTTGGGTCTTTTGACCTCAAGTCTCGTGTTCTTCCCCAGTAACCTTTCCCCTACAGAGCTGGTGATTAATATTTTGCTCTTTTCCCTTTACCTTGCTGCTTTTCATATCTTGGTATGAATTGATTTCTAATCTACTTTCCTAGTATTGAAAAGCCAAGGGTAACTTCCTTGCAATGCAAAGGGGCGTGTGTGTGTGTGTATATGTGTGCGTGTGTGTGTGTGTGTGTGTGTGTGTGTGGAAGCAGAAAGGGGCTCACTGACCAGCTTTGTCACTATTGAAATACTTCTAGGGGTAGGTGGACTTTATGGGGCCTGCCATCTGTAACACATTTGTATTTCTTCTCTTCTGCCCCCAGTCTACCCAGCCCCAAATCAGGTCCTGGTCCCATTTCCAGGTGTCTGTTCCAAGTTCTCTGTTAAGATATCATGACTTAGGAGAGTTGACTTGGCCACTGTCTTGTGGCTGCAATTTAGGATAGCTCCTCTCAGACTTAGTACAAGGTTTTTTGTAAGACAGAGCTATCCAGCCTTTTTGGTCGAGAGAAGCTTCTTTTTACTTTCCCAAAGTCCAAAGGCCCTGATTTGGGACTGTCATAGTGAGGAGAGGGGTGCTGCCTGGTAAAGTTGTTGAATGCAGGGGAGGAATGGTGTTCTGGGAAGCTTCGACTCTCAAAGCAGTCAGCCTCCACTATTCACACACTATTTATCACCTCTTATCTTTTCAAAAAGTCTTTATTCACTTTTTATTTTCACTTTTAACATTTACCAACAATCTAAAATTGTGGCTCCTGCATCCTCCATCTCTGTTTGAAGAGATTTGCATGCATTAATGCCTTCTGCTTATACAGTTTTCACACTTCGTAAAGCTAGCACCTCCCCTTCTATTTTCTCACTAAATCCTCAGGGAATAGGTCTGGCTATTCCCATTTTCCAGATAAGTAAACCTAAACACAGAAAGGATAAGTGTTTAGTGGCAGAGCACGGATTTGAATTCAGGATTCCTGACTATGGACAGCTAGGTGATGCAGTGGATAGAGTGGCAGCCCTACCTCCCCCTACTGCCTGTCCCTCTCCCACCCATCGAGAAGGGAAGCAACATACCACTTGTCTTGAATTGTATTTCTATGTATATATTATCTCTCGGCCAGCACCTACACAAAGGCCCATGGCTTTCCCTGTCCAACACAGAACTAGACACAGAGAAGGTGGCAAATAAATCCTTGTTGAATGAATGAATGCAGCAACCAACAAAGGAAGGAACTTCTAGGGCAGAGGTGTCAAACCTATAGCCCTCAAAATTCCCTAGTGTGACTGAACTAGATTAAAGTATAATTGGTAAATAAATAAAAATACAATACAACATAGTTAACTTTAATCTGTGGTTTTCTAAGTTACCATGAAACCTGCAGGTATCTGGCTAAGGTAGAAATGTTGCTAAAATTCTCTAGGCATACCATCTGGAAAAATTCCAAGTTGGCATCATGGCCTATGTGACGGTACTTCAAGAGTTCTAGGTTTTGGTTCCAGCTCTGCTCATAACTAAGAGTTTTTTGACCTTGGTCGAGTTTGTGGGCTTCAGCTTCCCACTGTAAAATAAGACCTCTACAAGCTTGACATCCTATGACCAGAAGTGTGACCTTGGGAAAGTAATTTCATTTCTTTGTTCCTCCCTGTCCTTCCCATCTTTGGAGAGATAATATGCAACATATCTCAAATATGGCCCCTTCTCTCTTCTGACACTACCACCACTCTAGTACAGGCCGTCACCATCTCAGTCTAAACTATTGCTTGTGGGTGGGCCTGCCTGCCTCAAATGTCTCCCCACTCCAACCCATTCTCCATTCAACTACTAAAATGATTTTCCTCAAATGCAGGTCCACTCAATAAATGCCAGTGGCTTCCTGTTGTCTCCAGAATCAAGAGCAAAATGCTTTGTTTGGCATTCAAAGTCCTTCATAGCCTAGCCCCTTCCTACCTTTCCAGTCTTTATATGTGCTTTGTTCCACCAACTAGACACTCCTTCTTTTGGCTCTGGACATTCTCTCTGGCTGTCTTCTACATAGGGAATGCTATACTTCTCCTCTACTCTAACTACTGCCCTCCCTGGCTTCCTTTAAGTCCCAGTAAAATGACACCTTCTACAGGAAGCCTTCTGTAACCTCTCTTAATTCCAACACTTTCCCTCTTTTAATTACTTCCTATTTATCCTGCATATAGTTTGCTTTGCATATATTTGTTTGCATGCTGTCTCCCCCAACAGATTGTAAGCTCCTTTCACAGCAGGAACTGTCTTTTGCCCCTTTTTGCATCTCCATCACTTCACATACTGCCTAGAACATAGTAGGTGCTTAATAAATGTTTACTGAGTAAATAAATATGGAGGAAAAAAAGGGATAAGGGTGTTTTAAAAACTCCAAGATGTTTATTATATATTTGACTAACTAGATAGTGCCAAGCCACAGGGACTGGCTGGTAAAAATGTCTCTCAGGGAAAGTTAAATGAAGAAAACAATAACCAAGAACAGTATAACAAGTAATGAGCAAGGCAGTTTTGGAGCAAGGATTTCTGACCTGCTGAGAAACTTGACAGTGCTCCTAACCATTCTAGATAGGCCCTAACCCTCCCCCCACCCCAAACTAAACAAAGTTTCCCCAGCTCTCAGGTTGGGAAGATGAGTCAGGGCTGGTAGCAGAGGGAAGGGGAGTGGGGAGGAAGAACGCTCTCCTGAGGACTGGTCTCAGGCATGAGATATCCTAGTTAGGCCTCAGCCCATGAAAAACAGTCTCGACTTCCTGCTGTTGTCCTCCTCAATTTGGAGATGAGCTTGGGCGTGGCAGGATGGTTTAGTGAATCTCAAACCCTGACTATGTTTTTGAAAGGAAGTGAAACATCAGACCTGCCTCAGCATTTACATTCTACTTTTAAGCAAACTCCATCCCACTGACCGAACCACCTGACCTTTGGCTGGGTAAGCAAACTGGAAGCTTGCAATTTGCAGGCGTAATTGCATACTGACATGGAATATTATGATACAGACTTTTATTGCACCAAAAATGCCCCAGCATTTCCTTTTCCTATTTATACGTTTGGGTCTCTCATCTTGCTATAATTTTCCCTTTTGCCCACTGCAGAAGCTGCAGCTGTCTGCTTCCGGGACCGCTGTTTTTCTGGAGGGAAGACAATTAGGATACAAGACGGCAACAAATCTGTTCTAAGTTTTTCACTCTGAGAATATCTATTGATCAGTCATGCCTGCATTAAGCATTCATTCTGTGCCAAGTCCTGTGCCAGGCACTGGTGGAAATAATGGGGACTGAGGAAGAGATACAAGATAAGGGAAAATCACTCCCTTCCTTTGGGCAGCTTATGGTCTCATTCAAGAGACCGATCTAAATCACGTGGAACAACTGGAACAATATACCAGACAATGTATAATTAAATGCTAAAATGAGTGGTGTAGACTGTAAGTGCTGAAAGAGTCTGGAGAAGCAGGAACAATCAAGCAGTATTTGGGGTATGATACTAAAAGTGCCCCAGCCTTACAACAATATATACAAAAAGTATTCACTACAACCAGGTTAGAGTTATAACAGGGATCTATGGATGGTTCAACATTTGTATCACAATTAGAATTAATCATGTTAAAAACTAAAACAGCAAAAAGTCTGAATCTTATCATTCATCTGAAAAATAAAAGCCATTGACAAAGTATAGCACTGATTTATGCAAAATATTCTTATAACTTAAAAAGCACAGACATTGTAAAAATTATTTACTATGTGGCACAGTAGATAAAGTACCAGGCCTGGAGTCAGGAAGACTCATCTTCTTGAGTTCAAATCTGGCCTCAGACACTTAATAGCTACCTGACCTGGGGCAAGCCACTTGACTCTGTTTGCTTCAGTTTCCTCGTATATCAAATGAGCTGGAGAAGGAAATGGCAAATCAATCCAGTATCTTTGCCAAGAAAACCCCAAATGGGGTCACAAAGAATAGGATACAACTGAAAGATGACAACAACATTTATCTAAAACCCAAAGCTACCATTTTCTGCTACACAGAAATGCTAGAAGAGTTCATAATAAACAGAGGCAAAACAAGTATGTGCCCTCTCCTCATGATTATTTGACACAGTTTTAGAAATGAAAGCAATAGACGTGGGAAATAAAGGGATAAAACATCAGCAAAAAAGAAGACTACATCATCCCTACTAGATGACATGATAATTTACACAGAAAAGCCCAGAGTCAGGAAAGAGATTGAGACAATTAAAAGCTTTAGTAAAATAATATAATAAAATAAATCCACAAGAACTATCAGCATTTCCACGTAGCAATAATAATAACTAAGAGGAAATGACAGAAATATACCATTCAAAATAAGTACAAAATGCATATATCTGGGGGAATGACCTGCTTGTATATGCTGAAGAATTAACTGTTTATATCCTTTGACGCAAAGATTACTCCTACTGGGCGTGTTTACTAAGGATGTCAAAGGCAGGAAGATTCTCTCTATCAAAATATTCATGGTGGTATTTCTATAGTAATAGTAGTAATAGGAGGAGGAGGACAAGGAGGAGAAGAAAAGGAAGAAGAAGGAGAAGGAGGAGGAGGAAAAGGAAGAGGAAGAGAAGAAGGAGGAAGAAGAAGAGAAGAAGTGATGGTAGTAGTAGTAGTAGTAGCAGTAGTAAAGCATTTATCACAGTTCCTGGCACATAGTAAGAGCTACATAAATGGTGGTAAGAGTGGTGGTAGTAGTAGTAGTTGTTGTTGTAGTAAACCATTGCTGTCCATTGATTGTGCAACAACTTTGATATATGAATGTAACAGAATGAAAATTATAAGTATGAGGAACTTAGAGAAACATAAAAGGTATTATATTAACTGATACAGAATGAAGTAAGCAGGACTAGGAAAAAACAATATACATACATTAGCTAGAACAACACAAATAAAAGGAACATTAAACCAAAGCCCAACACTATGCAATTATTGTGGCCAATTTAGACTCTTGAAAAAAAATGTAATGTAAAAACAAAATTCATTAGCAAAAGTTGTTAAAGAAGGGAATGAAAAGCCAAGAAACCATACCATTAAAGTAAACAAATAAATAAATACACTCTAGTTTGTAGTCAGGCCTGGACAATATAAAAAAAAATGGGAGGGCCCTAGCCCAAGATGCCAGGTCCCCAGTGAAAACGTTCTGAAGGTACCAGCAATTTTTTCTAGTGGAAGTTGGCCCTGTATCTTGATTAGTTAGGATGGACTTGGCAACAGACATCTGTAGCTGCTGCCTCACTCATTGAGTTTTGGTCACTATTGCTCCAAAGTCTTAAAATAAGAACTGTAGGATGAATTCGACTCTTTTTCATCCCCACCTTGACTTATCCCCAACCCCTATCTGTAAACCTTCTTATGATTTAACCATGTTGTGCTCCCCTCCCCAACCTTCAAAAATCTTGCATGGCTCCCTATTGCCTCTAAGATAAAATACAAAGTCTATAGCTTTGCATTTAAAGCTCTTCCCAGTCTCTCACATACCTTCCAGATCTTGTTTCCTATGATTTCCCATCATAAACACTCTGTTCCAAACATTCTATTTCCTGCTTCCAAGTATCCTGTCTCACCTCCATCTCTTAGAATGCCTAGCTTTCTTAAAACTACAAATCAGTGTCCCTTCTTCATGAGGCCTTTCTTGATCTTCCCAATTAAATTTAGCATTCCGTCTAAATCACTTAGTATATGTTGTGCATATTGTGTCTCCTGCACAGGATGAAAGCAGGAGCTGTTTCCTTTTGTCTTTGTGTCTGTCCCTGGTGCCTACTTGGACAGTGCTGGGTAAAGAGCATTTGTTAAATTAAAATGAGGAATTCCTGATCAAATGCTCCATGTTTACCCCACTTTCTCTATACTTTGTCTTGAGTTTGTCCTGTTCGGGCATTTAATTTTCTTTGAGCATGCCTGGCTGGCAGGAAGAAAAGCAGTGAGTATAACCATTGCTCTGGTGTTTAGTTAGTCTCTGATGTGTTCTGATAAGGTGAGTTCCATGGGTTTCAGTGGAACGATCACTGGCCTGGGAATCAAGAGACCTGTATTTGAATCTCAGCTCTTCCACTGACATGTGTGACTTTAGACAACTGTATCTCTGCGCCCCAATTTCCCCACCCATAAATAGTTATAACAATACCTGAACTGCTTGCCTCACAGGATACTGTAAAGGCCCATGTGCCAGGAAAAACAGGAATATGTATGCCTATACCGCAGCAGCCAGCTTCATCCCTCTGACTTACAAGGCCCTCCACGATTTGGCCCCACCCTATCCACCCAAATTTGTTTCCTACTACTTCCCAATATGGAAGAGGCACTGGAATGTCACAGACAGAATTCTGGATGGGGAGTCAGAAAATCCTGGATTCAAATCTTCCCTCACATGCTTATTAACAATGGCACCACAGACAAATCACAACCTCTTTGAGCACCTCTAAGACTATAAATTATAGCCAAGTCGTAATCTGCCTTGGTAGAGAGGAATTCCCACACTGATGAAATAACAAGTTTTTGATATGTTACTGTCATGAAACTAGTCTTTTTGCTTTTCCCAAACATACATCTGACCTTGCTGTTACCTTTCCCCGCCCCCCAGTCAATCGAATCTGACAGTCCAAGTCTTACCTATCTATCCTGGCTCAGCTTAAGACTCACCTCTTCTCAAAGCCTTATCCTACTACTCTGTCCTGTGGCAACTCCCCACTTCTCTGAGCACCAGTACCTGTGGTCAGTTCCACACCACTTGACATTGGATTGTGAAGGACTGAATCATACTCTGATTCATGTGTGTGATGGAGATAGTGTACTCTAGAGGAAAGAGGCACTGGACTATGAGTCAAAATGACTAAATTCTAGTAAATACTCTAAGCCCCTGGGTGACCTTTAGGAATTCACGTCCCCTCTCTGGGTTTCCAATTCCTGAATTATAAAATGAAAAAAGTTGAGCTAGAACAAGGGTTCTTAACCTGAGGTGCAGGAACTTGTTTATCTATCAATCAATCTATCTATCATTCCATCTATTATTTCTTTATCTACCCACCTGTCTATAAATAAGGAGGTAGACAGACAGGTAACTAATTCAATATGCAATGTCCCAAAAGTCTGAATATGGTTTTAAGCTTTAATAGATTAAAAGTACACTAAGATTTCTGCAACATCCCATAATTAATTTCCTTTATAATCTGAGGTATTTTATTTTATGACTTTAAAAAACGTTATTCTGAGAAGGGGTCCTATAGGCTTCACCAGACTTCCCAAAGGGTCCCTGACACTAAAAATGATAAAGAATCTCTGGAGTAGAGAGTTTCTAAAGTCCTTTTTATCTCTAAATTACTATGATGCCTTGTCTTCTAGATTGTAAGAGCTGTAGAGCAGGGACTTTTTCTCATAATTTTGTATCAAAGCACCTGTCTCAGAGGGAAAGCTCAACAAGCATTTGTTGGTGAATCAGTTCCTTGGATGTCCCCTCAAAGGATCTATGATTTTCTTGACCTGGTTGGCCCCATCCTGCTTCAGACCCACAACTCTTTCATAGATGGTTTTATGAAATGCCGTGGCTGATATAATTCATCATTTGGTGATAACCCTCCCATGATAGGCTTCTCCAAACTTGGCTAGTTCTCAGTTGAGCTCCACCACTCATCCCTGGGGCTTTCTAGCATGATAGGGCCTGCCAGAGCTTGTGCTAGATTGGCATGGCCCCCAAGATCCTGGAGTCACCTCCACGTCATGATGAGGCATCGCATAAGGACTTTAGTAAAGAGCCTGGTGAATACCCAAAGAAAACCCATGTGGGGAGAACCTGGAGATCACTAGATAGCACATTTCATCCTGAAGCTCAAAGCACATTGAGAGAATGAGAGACAAATAGGCACCTGTCCAGGTTTGTCCTTTAAGGTTCCGTGTAGTGGTACTCTAATCCATCCCGACAGGTGGAAGCCTACTCAGTTCTTAAAGATGTCCAAGTAAAGATCTCTCCACTAGGATTCTTACCCATGTATCCCTGAACTTGACTGTCTGGAACTTCTTTATGTCAGATAGCCATCCCTTTTCTCAGTACACCTCATCCATCCTTGTGTTCTACCAGAATTAGGGACTGAGAATGGGCTTCTCTGCATTATCCAATAATTGTCACATCTACAAAGCTGCTGGTGTACAGTGAGGACTCTGGGCATCCAGCAGAAGCACACTCTGCCCCACCCCAGGTACACCCTGACTGCTCCATACAGACACTGGTTTATATCATATCATCGTATACCTACAACTGTTGTATTGTTCCCTTGTACTAGTATGGAGGATACACACAATGCAACACACAGCCTTCCCAAAGAGTCAGTTAGTCAACAAGCATTTATTATGTGCCTACTAGGTTGCACAGAAGATAGAGCACTGGGCCTGGAGTCAGGAAGATCTGAGTTCAAATATGGCCTCTGATACTTGCTAACTGTACGACCTTGGGCAAGTCCAAGGCTTTCTTCTGCCTAACCCCTGATGTAGGTAGCGCAAACATTGTTATCTTCATTTTACAGACCAGGAAATGAAGGCACACAATAACTAAATGACCTGCCTGGGATCACACAGTTACTAAGTATCAGAACTGGGGCTCAGACTCACAGAATATCAAAATTGCAAGCAACTTTTAAGACTATCTAGTTCAATCCATACCTCAGAATCATCTCCCTACAAGACAAACCAAGTGCTCACCTAGCCTCTATTTGAAGATCACCCCTGAGAGGGAGCTCACACCCCCTCTCCAGGCAGGCCATTTTACTTTTCTATAGATTTCAGTGTTAGTAAGTTTTCCCTTGTCTCAGTGACCTAAATTTGCCTCTGTGTAACTTTTACCCAATTTTTCCTAGCTCTTATGCCTGGGGTCCTAGGTGAGAGAGTATCATCGGTCCTTCATAGGATGACCCTTAACCCAACTCAGCATCTAAAAGGGGCCTCTTTCCACTCCCCCACTCCCCTTCTTCCCAGAGTCACAGCACAAAAACCCAAATGCTCAGCATATGAACACAAACATTAGCAATTGTACCAGCTCGGATTATTCACTGGTAATTTTCAAAGGGTTTCTTGGGCATGATGGAAGCAGTAATGAGGGGAATGAGAGGGAAAGGGGGTGTTGATTCTCACACACTTCACTTACTTCTAGTCATTATTTGCTTCTTTTTTCCTATACTCCTTCCAAAGACATTTTCTTCCTAGGAAAAGGACTTTCAACTTCTCTGTGGCTCTGTAATACACACAGAACACACTAAATATCAAAGAATATTATACAAGATTAAGTTCACAGAGAAAAAGACTCTAAAATGTGTTTTTTTCTTATTTTAATTGTTTGATTATTTAAAAGCCCCCCAAATCCTAGAGTCAAATTTCTACAGAAATTCTCTTATCTTGTTCTTAGGTAAGAGGTCAATCAAAGCACTCAGCCCAATACCTCCTGTTTTTCTTTAATGCAAGCAGGTAGAAATAATGAGTGAAAGAAGATGTTGATTTCCCTTCCTCTCCACAGTCCCTGCCCCCTTCTCCCTATCTTTTTTTTTCCAGGCTCATTTTCAGGATTAATAAAACAAAACTGAAAGAGGAAAGGAGGGGGAGGAGACCTGCTTGGAATATGGCACTGGGGTGGAGAGAGCCACTGGCTTTCCTACAGGGCAGGGAGGAAGAGACTAAAGCTACGGTAATAATATATCCCATTCTCTCCCACGAGACTTGTTTTACCCAGTATGTAATAAAGTCCCAGCTCACCCACCCACTGATTTAGGTCAAACAATGATTTTTTAGTTTTTCTTGGGAGGTTCTGCCTGTGAGGGAGGAAGGACAAGGAGACAGAAGATAAACAAATGAGAAATAGGATCAGGGAAGAAAGGGAAAAAGTCAAGTGAGCAAGGACAGGAAATTCCCACCATTTTACTTCTTTGAACCTGATCTATGATTCTAAATTAATCAACAAATATATCATGGGCAGGTACCTAGTTTGTGCATGGCAAGCAGAGGAAGGCCATCTTCTATTGTTAGCTATCATCTTAGGTGCCTATATTTTGCTTCCTCAACTAGATTTGGAGTTTCTTAAAGACAGGGACCTTGTCTTAGACATCTTTGTGATTCCCCCAGTGCCACACAGAGAGCCATGCTATCCCAATCCTGTAAAGTAATAAAATCAGTCATAGAATCATAGTCACAAATACAAGGTATCTCTGAAATCACCGAGGCCATCTCTCTATAGATTAGGAGATTGAAGTCCAGAGAGAGGAAGAGCCTTGCCCCAAGAGCACAGAGCTAGGAGCATCGGTGTGGACATAGTAAATGTTCAATGACATAGCATGGGGTAGTTGGTAGCAGAAACCCGGTTATTTTAGAGGGTTAGGAAGGCCCACTTCAGTTCTTCTCTCCTCAACACCAAATCTTAAAAAAAACTCTCTTCCTCATTTGTCTAAAATCCTACTGTTTACTTTGTTACACTGTGGAGAAACTCCACTATTAGAGATTCATTAATTAACAAATTAAGCAGCCATCCATTCACACCTTAGTGTGATGAATTTAATAAGATTGAAGATTTAAAAATCTTCAGAGCTGGAAGGGACTTTAGAGATCATCTATTCTAGGGATTCTTAACCTAATTTGTGTCATGGACCCTTTTGGCAGCTTGGTGAAGCCTGTGAACTCTTCTCAGAATGTTTTTAAATGCATAAAATAAAATAAAATAAATAAAATAAAATGCATAGGATTACAAAGGAAATCAATTATACTGAAGTCCAGTCATCAATTTTTTAAAAGGTCATGATACTACATTAAGAACACCTAATTCTAATCCACCCCCTTCATTTGCCAATGTGGAAATCTACACAAACCTATATAGGGGAAGTGACTTCCGCAAGATCACAAAGCTAATTTATGGTAAATCTAGACTGAAACCCGACTCTCCTGATTCCTTTGAGTTTAATGCTGTCTCTACTCAAAATAAGATAGCATAGAACCTACTGGAAGATTGCTACACAGCTTAGTTTAATCAGGATTTAGGGAGTATATATATATATATATATATATATATATTATATATAGATGTGTGTATATATATATATGTGTGTGTATATATATATATATACATACACACACATATATATACACACACATATATACACACACATTTATATACACATTTATGTTTACTTTGTATATATATTTACTTATGTCCTTTATTTTGGGGGAGGGAGTATATTTTTTGATTGTTGTTGTTCCTTTGTTCTTGAAGAGGACCAATGGCATCATCTATGGGAGGAGTTATGTATTTTTGATAGAGTAGAAATGGAGGTGGAGGTGTCAAAGGTCATGGTAAAGTCTAAGTACAAAAGGGAAGGGTGGGCTACAACAGGGGACTTTAATTCAATAATCTCTTATTAAATGTATATTATGTGGATGGCAGCAGCACAAGCCTTTGTACTTGGGGTAGAAATACAAAAAAGAAACAATTCTCCCCTTACAATTTTCCAAGAGGTGCATAGATAAGTAAACAAGGTTATTTGAGGAGGGAAAACAGAGAATCAGGCAAGTTTTCTCACAGAAAGTATACCTAAGCTGAGTCTTGAATGAAGACAAGGATTCAAAGAAGGTGGGGGTATAGAGGGAGCTTCTAGATATAAGGAATAATGACAAATATGTAGCAAGAAGTCACCAGGCACCTGTGAAATGTGGGAAGGTAGAAGGAAGAGGAGAATGAGTTTTAGAAAGGGGACAGGATTTTATAGCAAAAGACCCTCTTTAGCTACATTTTGGGCTAGTAGTGCCTGAGAATTTGTCCTTTAGCTACTTGATCAGCCTGTCAGTCTACAAGAGTGATTGGGTGTAGCATTGCACAGCTACAAAAAGTGGGGCTAGAAAACACTGGAAACTAAGGGAGCGCCCTCCTACTGGGGCAGGACTAACCAAACGATGATATACGGCTGTAAGAGAATAGCATTGTGCCATAAGATAGGATGAAATGGACAGTTTGAGAGGAAACTGGAAAGACCCGCATGAGCTAATGCGGAGTAAAGTGAGCAGAACCAGGACAACGTATACAATGACAACAGCATTATAGAGAAAGACAACTTGGACAGATTTTAACACTGATCAATCAAATGATAAACCAGAGGTCTGAAGGTGAAACTCTCCACCTACCACCTGCCAGAGAGGTGATGGATTTAAAATGCCAAATGAGGCATAGATTCTTGGACACAGCCAATGTGGGAACTTGTTTTGCTGGGCTATGCATATGAGGGTTTTATTTAATTGTTCTATTGGGAGAGGGTAGTGGGTGGAAAAGCCAATAAATGCTCATAAACACTAAGTGACTAAATGAAAAAAAAAATTTGAAAAAAAGAAGTAGGGCTGGACTTGAGGTAGAGACAAAAGGGACAAAGGACAGATGGAAGGGTCACGTGAAGAAAAAGTAAGGTACTTAGAAATGAATTGAAGGTAAATGCTGAGGGTGTGCTGAGCAAATCAGTGCTGCTCAATTTAATTCAATTGGATAAAGAATTATACCGAACCGAGTTTCTACGACAGAGAACTACGTGCTGGGGCCGGTGGGAAGGGAAGATACAAAGTTAAAGAAGACAGTTCATCTGTAAGGAACTTATAGTCCAATGGAGAAAATGAGACATGTATACAAATAACCATGATGAAAATTAAAAGAATAATCTAGGGCAATCAGCGAAGACTTCATGGAGGAAGTGGCTCCTGAGTTTGACCTCAAAGAGTGAAAAGGATTTCAATGGGGACAGCTACGAATTAAGAGATAATAGGGGAATAGATAGATGGTCAAAGGATACGAACAAATAGTTTAAAAAAAAGAATTGCTATTACAATTATGTGAAAGAACATTCCAAATCACTAATGACAGGAGAAACGCAAAGCAAAACAACCCCGAGAGTTCAACTAACATGAAAAAGATGACAAAAGACAGGAATAGTCAATGTTGGAGGAGTTGTGGGAATATAGGTACACTGACGTTGTTAGA